>NC_089209.1:21646120-21728620 GCF_963930695.1 Labrus bergylta | reverse complement strand
GACATGCAGCGCTTTGAGTAGTCAGAAGACTAGAAAAGCGTTATTCAAGCTCAAGTCCATTTACCATTTATTACAAAGTAAAAGACGTTTTCTGTCCACTGGTTTACATCCAGGAATTCGAGCATTATGGTATTAGCCATTAAATGGAGCTACAGCCCCTGACTTCAGCAGGCGGCTGCTTGGACACAACATTTGACATTTTGGGCCTGAATAGATTAACATAATAACAAATAGTTAAACTGACTAATAATTATGGTGATGATGTTTAATTGTTAAGTCAGCTAAATGTGAATCATCATCATCAATATCATTAAATGCACAAATGTTAATGAGAGAGCTGGGACTCTATCAAATGAAGTTTGCTTATACCACCACTGGGACAACACAGAGGAGAAGAGTCTAGCTAACAATTGAGGGCCCTGTTGTGAAGGTAGGACCAGACACCTTCCATTGGCAGAGTGTAGGCCTGGACTAGGGAGATCAGCCTCTTTTTTTGCTGTTCTATAAGTGAGCAACAGGGTTTTGAATTTGATGTGAATATCAACTGGGAGCCAGTAAACACACTCTATGGAAACACATCTTTGAACGCTGTCAGGTATTAAAGTGGGGTAATCATAATTTAAGGCTTCATCTGAAATACTTTAAATAATACTGCATGAAATGATTACTTTGCCCCTTGGCTTTTAGCAAATAAACACCTTATTCACCTTAAAAAATACAAATGTGAAAACAATTGTAGGTAAATAATTTCCTATTTTCACATCCAGGAGCATTCACTGGAGGTTATGCTTTCATATACTAGATAAATAAGTCAGATTTCACTCTCTTTTTTAGTTCATTTCCTTGTCTACACTCTCTAAATGTTTAATAACTCAGTCTGCTGCTGTGCTTTGGGCTAAGTAGGTAACATAAAATGAGACTTAAAGAGGTTTTGGGCTGAAAACAGTTGCTGTTGCTGCTGGGGAAAAGGTTGAGGGGAGTAGTTGTTGTGCAGTGACGAGTTTAGCAGTAAGCAAATGGCCATCAAACCAAATGAAGACCTCAAAAATGCTAAAGTGCTCAATGGGGCTCACTCTACAGATGACCTCTTATAGCATCATATGAATATATAGAGACAAGCTGGTTAAAGGTGAGTGAAAGTTTATGGTCAAGCATTAAAAATGTCAACGCTGAATTAACGCCTGACACTCTTGAGGCCTGACACTTTCACTAACGGACATATTGAAAACTGACCATGACCTTCAACTGCGCTGAAGCTGAACATGAACATGATGATAAATATATTTACAGGAAGCACATCTGCCAAAGCAGCTGTACTTAAACACAACATATAGACATGATAACTTTTTTGCTTTTGATATATTCCAGGCTGTCGAAGAAAAACAAAAAAAATCTCCAACACCAGACGAATTCATCACATCGTTCACATCCTGTCTTACCTCACACAAACTAACACAGATACACACACAGTTTTACCCTCAACAGCAGCGGTTAGTTGTGGTTTTCCATTCTCAAGCCTTGCGTTGTCAAGGACTGCTTTGGCTATTGATCTCCTCAATAACTAATGCATCTCCTAACCTTGGCTCCATATTATAAAGAGTTTCCCCCCCTTTGGAGCGGAGAAGGGGAATGAAGCATCAACAACTAATTTGGCACAAACTGCCTCACAGAAGCGATTAAAACTCCAGTTTTCAATGAGCCATTTAGCCTCTTTCTGAGCTTGAGGGTGAAGTGCTCAGTGTAAGATTAATTGTTTTATCTCCAGCAGAGTGCCGGACGTGACTACAACTTTCCCCTTCTATACCCTGCACTAGTTGTACTTTTTCCTAGAAATGTGTGTTATAGCGAATAGCAAAGCTGAAGCTAATGTGGAAATGTAAAAAGAAAAATGCAGTTCCTCTTGTGTCCACTAGAGCATTTGTTCCCACACTGGGGTCCAAGCCCCCTTAGGGAGGAGTGAGGCTCTGTCTGCTCTGAGGTTATCAAAATTGAATTTACACATACTCAATAAAATCATGTTAGAACATTACTGGGGGTAAGATTTTATCAATAAAAACTATTGTAATTTATGTTGTGCTTTTAAAGCAATGTATCACCGTTTTTATTGTGTGTCCTAGGGGGGCTCATTTTTTCATAGAAACAAGTAGGGGGACTCCAAGGACAAAAAAGTTTGGAACCACTGAGCCAGATCATTCAGATCGCAAAACAAATCCCCACTGAGACCCAAATTAAAATGCCTATTTAAAACAGAAATTATCCTGTTAACTCTCATAATTGAAAGGGGGGCTCAATTGTTGGATAACAAACATTTGAATAATATACAGCCTCAGAGTGATGGGGTGTGGTCATCTTGAGGGCCAAATGGATGCTACTGTGTCCATCTGTTACACATCATCGTAACTAATCAAGTCAAAACTAAACCAACTGCCTGTGTTTGTGTTGTTGGTTTATTATTTGGCTTTCTTTCGCCATGCTTTCCAAGATAGCTTGTCAGGTGCTGAAATTCAAGTTTTATTGTCCTAGGAGGCTTTATTTGCACATCAGCAGGTAAACTGTGCTTGCCATACCATAGCATGTTAAGTTGTTTCATGTCTCTCATATGGATATATATTTACTTGTTGGCCAGTGCTAGGATTGTGGTCGACTCCTCCCCGGAGAGATTATGGCAGATGGTCGTGATGAGAAGACCGGCTATTTTAAATAACACAGTATGTGCCAGTCACCTGATGCTCTCTCACTGCAGCGCCGGGGGAGCAACCACTATATTGTCTCGAGACCTAAAGCTCTCTTAGCTCCTTTAGTCTGCTAAATAAGCAGCTGCAGTCAGCCAGGACCACAAATAAGAGCTCTCTCTGTTGGAAACTCTAAGGTAAACTAGCTCATTTAGCAGCTAATCAATTAGCCATGGAGGTTGACTGTTTTTGCTTTGATAACTCTCTGCGGGCCAACCTCTCGCTCCTCTCCAGCATAATTTTGTCATCCAATTTTTGTACATTTTGGATCCAGAACAAAAGGGCTAAGACCTGTTGCCGAACTTGAGGCTTCATATACACAGTCAGGTGACGTCACAGTGGCAATCTCCATTAATTACACAGCCTATGATCATCACCTGAGTCAGAATCACAGTTTGAACATTATAATTTGCTACCTTCTAACCGGCAAACACATTTTCCAAGTATCATAATTATGCTTTTCTGTTCCCTACTCTTTCAAAAACAGTTTGTTTTTTTCCAATTGACTTGAAATTCCAACCATGTGAAAATACCTGGCACCACACAAACTCATAAAAGAATATTTATGGAGCTCAGCTTGTTTCCTATTAAATTAGAGAAATAAAGAAAATGAATGCCTCCAGTTTCCAACACACCCTGACTAAGAGAAGCATTACTGTTTATGTGCGTGTGACAGGAGCGGGTCAGTCCTGTTAATCATGTCCTTTCATTCTTTTTTCCATCTTCATTTCGCACCTCACTTCCCTTTACCACTCCATTCCCAGGTCAACAGCACTATTGATTTACACCCCTCACCTAATCACTTAGGTAACATTTCCCTGGCGGCTGCTTTTTTCCTCCCATGATTCATAGCCAAGCGGTGAAATCTCCCAGTTGCCACTAATTAAGCATAAGGTCAGCCTTTAATCATCACCTACTTGTGCAGTGTGAGAGGCTGCTCTCGCTGATCCAATCTACTGCACGACGAGGCCTGTCAGCAGCTAAAAAAAAACATCTTTTTACCCGAGCTGTGATGAATGATTATCAGTTCGGTCATTTCAGTGGCTTGAAACACACGTCCGGTTTTGTTAGTGAGGAAAAATCAGGCATATTCTGCCTTGGATATAGTCAGTGAACACAATGTGAACAGAAGCCTCCAGAGTCATATTTCAGACAAACACACACTTATGCATGTAAAAACATTGGTATGCATATTATACCGGCTACCTAAGGCCAACTCATTCTAAGTGACATTTATGTGCTATAAGTGCCACTTTGGCCCTATGTGCGATGATTTAACCGCTTTTGGCACTTGCCAAGAACCCCCTCTCCTCGTATACCCTGTCTCACTCCCCCACACACACACACTTTGGCCAATCCACACATGGCACTCTGTAATGAGTGATTGTAGGTAGGAGTTTTAACCTTTAGCTACAGGTGTGTGAAGAGACAGTCAAAGAGTGGCCCTTCTGGAGACATTTTCTATCCTGTTGAAGTCCTCTCTCTGCTTTTTGTCGCTCAAACAGGGGGGTCAACAGTCAGTGATGTCAGTGGAAGTGATTATTGTTGATTTCCAATAAAAGCACCATCTTCCTTCTTAACATGCAGCTTATGTGAGGCCATCACAGCTCCAGCACGTCATTGCCTTCCAAATTGAGTTCATTTCATCCCCTGCAGGCAATCAATATCCCACACAGCCATTCGTGTTCGACACCCCATACAAACAGCCTCTTCGTCATTAAGAATACATGCAGTGTGATATTTCCTTTCAGACAAATTCATGTGCCATTTGGGATGTTATACGCTGTCGTTTGTCATGTGCTACATTTGCGATTGGTGTTTGCATCTATGCTGTTACATCTTAGCATGCCTGGAAGTCTCTCCTTGATAAATTGAAGCTAAAAGCGGAAAGCTAGGATTCATTTTTCATTACGCTCAAGCTTTGCATTTGGAGCTTCAAAAATTGCAAGTAAATCCAACCTTTTTGAAAAGAACAAAAATGTTTCACATAAAACTAGGTCTCCTGCAAAGTCCAATGAGTTCATGGCTTGGTCACAAATCTAAGTTCACTTCTCACTTCATTCGAAGGAGGTCAAACATGGTGCTTTATAGAGGAAAAGTGCAAGAAGAGAGCATTTACTAGCCACCGGCTATCACAGATAATTCCTGTCGTGCCAGAACAAGGGGATAAAGCATTTCCACCAGTGTCCAGGGTGATGTATGCCTGTGCAGAGGGTAATTGCAACAGTCAGAGGGAGATGACTGTAGTGCATGGAGGCAGCATCCAGCCGATGGAAGGAGCAGACAAGCAGACAGGCAGGCGTGGAAGTGGTCCATCCGCTGAAGAGAGGAGTCGTGATGGATGGGATGTAGGAATGCCAGACTCCCTCCAAGAGATTGAAAGCAATTCTCTTAGTGCCAAAGTGGCAGAAACAAATGGCTGAGAAAGAGGCTGGGTCTCATTGTTATGAACTCCCAGACACTCAAGCCTTTCAGGTCGTGTAGTGTTTCAGGGGGTTTGGAAGACCTGGCAGAGAAAAGGATGGCTGGTTGGCAACCCTACTGAGTGCTGGTGGAGACTTACATCTCGCCCGTCCAGACACATCAAACCCTGCTAACAGAGAAGGAGCCCAGACTTGTCCGAAATACAATGGATGTCTTAATGATCATTTCCTGGCAATAGCTTTTTGGGGGATATTCTAATATTTTTGTTAAAGCAAAAGTCTTTACCACAAAACCAGAAACAGGACAAGAAAACTGAGTCTCTCCCAGCGAACATCGAGTGTGTAAAGCCCAATTCACACATACTCCGTGCGCGCCGCGGTCCGTCAGCGCCGCGCACTACGTTGTACTTAGCTGCCACTGTATTCAATCACTGTGTTCACACAGGGCATGCCGCGGTCCGTCTCCGGCGCGTGCCACCAACGGCACTGCACTCTGCTCCGTTTCAAATACGCAGCGTGTCTATTTTTGCCGGAGTACGCTGCAAGTTCGCATCAAGCTGGACAGAATATGACAGCCCGGACAGGAAGTCAGACAAGGAAACGCACAGAGCATCCGGTCAATTTCAAAATAAAACACAATATGCGGACTCACGATCGTATTTTTCATCACTTTATCAACATTACGTCAAAACAGGAACCGAAATTAACAAAAATGCATCCTCAGAAAGATATAGCAACATGTTGTTTGCATGTTTTTCTCTTTATTCCCGTGGGATCTTGTAGTTCTCCTGTGATGATCATGGGTGCGCTCCGCTGCACTGACGTCCCAGAAACGGATCCAATGTGAATGGGTGCGAGACGTCAGACGGAGCAAAACCGCGGCACTGACGGACCGCGGCGCGCATGGAGTATGTGTGAATTGCGGGTAAACCTCGTAAAGATTAGCAACTGGGTATCTTTAATGTTAACAAACCAAATCAGCCTAACTTGTACTGACACGAAAGTGTTCTCCACAAAAAGCCTTGGGACAGGTTTTCTGTTTTTTCACGAGAAAAATAAGATCACCCTCTTATCCTGAAACATTTAATCCAGCATTTGCATGCAATGCCACAAATTCTTTGTTTCAATTAATCCAGCTGGTCAATGGCAGACTCCACTCCTAACATTTAGAACCGGGCCTGTAGATGAGAGTATCGAATGTAAATACAGTGAATGGCTAACAGAGAAAAATGCCAGCCACACAATAAACACCACTGGACTGAAGTGAATAAAGACTTAAAAAAGCCTGTTTTATAATTTTATTAGAATAGGTATTCAACAAAATGCAGCAAGACCTCATTCATGAACAAAATTAATGTAAAAGATTAAAGAATAAAAAGGTAAAAAAAATACACAAATGCTATTGATTTAAAATCTGAACTATGTGGTTGTGTTTTCATTGGCTTCAATTTACAGCTTGCATAGCAACATGCAAAGACATCATGTTGTCACGCTGAGCCCCACCTCCTCTAACTACTGAGCAAAATACTCAAACAAAAGAAAATCTCCACCAAAGTAAAAATAAGGAAATCTAACATAAAAAGAACAACTGCATTATCTGGTGTTGATAGATCCTGTTGGCCAGAGTAAAAAAACCTGATTAAGAAAATGCATTTTTTGGGCCACTCACAACAACATAAATAAACGGAATCAATGGAATTGGGATTTCAGTTGGCTTTTAGTAGAATTTCCCTTTGAAATGCTGCAGGTTGATAACCCCGGAGGACAAACCAATTCATTATCCTCAAAAATGAAAAATCAGAAACACAATACAACCATTTTCAGGTGATCATCTCATCTGTATTTCCATATTGGAATCCTCTTCTATGGGATTGATTTCCCTGGGAAACTTGTCTGTTCTCATTCATTTTTCAATTTGCAACTCCATCAGCACAGCTCACAGCCTTTGTTGAATCATAAAAAGGCTGGTTTCTTGGCCACTGCCCGGTATCCTAACTGCACACCTATGATCAGGCTGCCAAATCAACCATGTGATTTATTGATATGATGAAGAACTGAGACAAGTAAGCAATAGATAGCAACCTGACAAAAGTCCTCAATTGTCGTTTCTGACATGGTTGCACCCCTGGTAGATTTTTTTGGTGTATGTTCAATGCTCTTTGGATGTCCTTCCAAATTCTTCCTCCTGTTTCTTGCTCCCATAGACAGGCCAGCTGATGGCAGCCTTTGTCTTGATGTATTAATTACTTCTTCCTCCACCAGCGTGAACCAAAGAGGGAAAAATTGGGGTTATTTCCTGGAGTATTGGGAGCAGTTCCCTCGTCCTCCTCTCATCACAGAGGCAGAAGGTGCCGCAGATTAGGTGTCAGATGATATTTAATGTGAAGAGGGCCTGTCTCTTTCCCTGACACCCTCTCCTGGGTGCACTGCTGCACGGCACCGATACTCCACCGCTCTCAATCCAGGTCTCATCAAATGGCACTCAAGACAGAGGCAGACAGAGAGAGAGAGAGAGAGAGAGAGAGAGAGGGAGAGAGAGCACAAGGGAAGGAGTAAGAACAAAGATAGCTGTGGACAGAGAAAGAGGCTGAAGAGAGGAAGAGATGTGAAGAGAAGTCATTAAGAGAAAGTAAAAGGGGGAAAAAGTTACAGTGGGAACTGAAGATGTGGAGGGAATTCATGCCGAGATGGCAGGCGAGGAAAGGCAAGCCATGGAGGCATTAAATGGGAAAGATGTTTGGAGAGAAGTAAAGAATCCCAGTTTTTCTACAGAGAAACACAGTGAGCTCAGGCTGCCTGCTGAAGCCCACAGTAGCTGAATGGTTGTGACAGTGTGGGAGATAAGAGAATGAGATTGGGGGTGGCCATGGAAGAGCTGTGAAATACCCTGGGATGAAAATACCTTCCCTTGGAGTGAAAATGGGAGGAAAAGAGCTCCGGGTTTTCTCAGATGTGCTCCCTGGATGGGAATGGCAAAGGACCGGAGCCACAAGAAAGCGTGACAGGATGCAGGGCCCGCAGGTTGTGGAATCAATTTAAATGGTATCACTCCACTCCTCCTTTTTGCTACTTCTCCTCCTACTCCACCTCCTATTTCATCTTCCATTCTTTCAGCCTCACAGCCTCTCCCTCTCTCTCTCTTCCTCTCCTTCTCTCACCGGCACTTTCCACTGTTTGGTAAGCACTGCTAGAGAGGGAGGGAACACTCCATGCTATTGCAAGCGCTACAGCTTTGCTTTGAACGGTGGCTTTGCTGGTCTTTACACCTCTGAGTGCTCTTTTTCCACATCAATTATATTTCAAATAGACATGGGTAGCCACACACATTGATAAAGTAGGTTGTCGGCTTTTCTATCTCTCTGATTTCTCAAAGGCAGTGATATCATTTCAAGGTAAACAAACAGGTATTGGAGTGCATTGACCTCAAAGTGAAGTTTTATTATAAGTAATGGGCTTTAGTTTTGTCCTGAAGTCCAGTGAACTGTGTTGGCTGAGGTAACATCTTCCTCAAATATCAAGCACAGTTGCCATTGCACTGTAACTTTATGTTACCAACGGTCTGCTGTTTGATCTCGTTGAAACTGTGGATTGGCACCTCCTTGCAACCTTCTTCTTACCATTCTTACATTGTCATGTTGTATCTCCTACATCACACATTGTCCTCTTCTAAATTAAGACTTGTTCACCTCAGGTCTTACCTTAGCTTAGCTCAAAACTTACAAGCTAATGTTTACTTCCCCTGTTCCTTTTGACTAAGGTAGACCTACATTAGCTTCTAAGAGTTGTTGTACAACTGGAGCTGATGAGAATTTAACAAAGTGCTGGAAATCAACAAATGAGAAGTGAACACGTCAAAGCTTCACATTTTAAATCTTAGTTAAACTACCTGTTGAGTGTTCAGATGCTAACAGCAGAATGTTCACATGCTAGTTTATTCATGATAACATGCCTTAATATTAAATGTTGGGAGGGTCGATAGGGGCCGTATGGAGGCGCGGGTTGCGTCGGCATTGGCGCTGCCTGGCTAGCTCTCATGAACAGAGCCTGGGTCTGTTGAGTGTCGCGGGGCTGTTTGGATTACGATGGCAACTAGGGGTCATATGGTGGGTTGTGTAGGCAGGTATAGGAGCGTGGTTGGGATGGGGGGGTTTCTTCACTGGTTGCTTGTCCTTTGATTGGGACACATATCATAAACTTATTTACCTAATTATTTGTCGATTTGTGTTTTTGTGTTGGTTTTACTTGAGGTTCTTTTATTTAAACAGTAACGCACTTTGGAACTTGTTTTTGAAAATTGCTATGTATTTAAAATAACGATTATTCTTGAACGTCACAAATGCTGCAGCTGACGAGAACATGCTAATATGCGTAACACTGAACTCTAAACGTTTGCGTCCTTTTTCATGTTACATTTCCATTATCTATATATTCCATAATAGAAACACACACGCTTCTGTACTAATGAATGTCTTAAGAGCCTGATCCACAGAGCTGATATCATAGCCACAGGTAAGTATTGTTATTTCAAAAGTTAAGAATTGACTCTCATGTGGGTTTGATCATGAATTGTATTGGAGGTTGGATGAGTATTGACAAATGTACATTACAATGTTCACTATAATTGCAGATAACACCACACAGCCTAACGGAGCAAGAATACAATCTTAAAATGCTTTATTTGTGTATAAAGTGTCTTAAAACTGTAATGTCATGATACATGAATTTGACTTTGTCAGAGTCTTGCTACATGGTGCCGCGCTTGCCTTTCCTAGAGATATTGCACAGAGGAATAACACCTTTGGCTTGACAAGAGATCTGGCAGATGGTCAACTCTGATTGAATTCTCCCCCCACCTCTCTTCTGCCCCCACAAGCTCTACTGCACGTCTCACATTTTGGCCAATACTGTCCTTTGTGTCCCACGTGGGGCAAAAAGCAAAGGCTAGCTGATCTACACACAAGTCAATGCCTACTAAATCCTTGCGGTTTCAGGCTCTGCCCTGAATTGAAAGAATCAAATCTTTGGATTTGATTTACCTTTATTCCCCCTGACAAATGGCCTCAGACAGCCCTCTCCTTTTTCTTCTCTGGTACGACTCAACACTGAAGTCAAACAAAGAAGAAAGGTACATCTAAGCGTTTATTTGTTCTGGTTTGTTTCTCTGTATTTGTCGGCCATGTTGCCTTCCTGATTTTTCTTTAGTCTCCTTGCTTATATAGATGCATGTGTGTGTGCGTTTCTGAGTGCAACTCATTGTGTGTATGTGTGCTAACTCTCGCATCAAGAGCCAAAGTCTGCCAGTGGGGCGTAGCCCTGTCAGTCCATCTGTCAAGCCTAGAGAGGTCCCACTCTGCGACTCCTGTGGCTGTCAGGGCACTTTGCCCTCCACAGTGTGTTACTCACCTCCCATCCCTCCTTCTCCATCTCCCTCTCCCCCCCTCTTCCACCTCTCCTCCTCCTCCTCCTCCTCCTCCTCACAGCTGCCTCCTCAGCTGTGTCCACTGGCCATCGGCCCACTCCTTGGAGCGTGTCCTGTTTATCTCACACAGTCAGAGCTGCATTTACAACCTCAGGTTGACACACAAAAAAGTACACATATTGTATACATGTCGACACAATTAAATGGGCAAACACTTAAAATGAAGCATGCGGGGACACGCACTACTTCTTACAGCCACATGTATGTCTGAGAAATGTTGTTTCCTGCCTTTGAGCGTCTGTGGTTAAGTATCTCTAGATCTAATGTGACAATAACAACAAGAGTGCAGATCTCATTTTTAGGTTTATTTCACTTGAAAGCAAGCACCTATTCCTGCAGACCGCTATAAAACAACAGATCAGTCTTCTTCTTCAATCCTTCACTATTGCCTATAAGTTATACAAGGCAAAAGTTTACTTCAAAGCTCTCGAGGCAACACAAAGAGAATGGCTTAATCAATCTCTTTTCAGGCACTGTACCATAAAAACTCTGCTCTTAAGAGTCTGTCAGTTTTTTTTTTTTTTTTTTTTTTTCACCATCAAGCTAGTTTCTGTCTTTGCCGGATAAGTAACTTTTACTCAAGAACTGTACTTATTGCTTGCTTTTCATGAGCTTATGAGATTATTTATATTGGCTTATATTTCAGCAGAATTTACAGAATCTACAATTCATTTATCAGACGCTTTTATCCAAAGTGACATACATCAGAGAGTAAGTACAACACAAGCAAGGATCTAGAGAGGAGGAAACAACGTCAGTAAGTGCAAACGAACAGCTTTAGGTCCGATCGGACACTCAGGTGCTGACAGGAAGAGAAAACAGAATCAAAATCATCCTTAATATCGCCTTTGTCTAATAAAACCATCATCATCATCATTATCACTATCATCATCAATATTATTAAGTGTTAGGTGTTCATGAAAGAGCTGGGTCTTTAGCTTTTTCTTAAGGGTGCAAAAAGTTTGGAAGTTTGTTCCACCACCAGGGGGCGACAGAGGAGGAGAGTCTAGTTAGAAAATTAATGAACTACTTGGAAACATTTAAAGACTATTTTACTGGTTTTAATTTAGTATTCAGTATTTTACTAAAAAGAAACAAATTGGAATGCACAAACTTTGCTCGAAATTGTGAAAATTTACAAGTCACATTTCTTTCATGTTGTTTTACCTTTTGTATCAAATCAAATCCACACTCAGACACAGAGTGTGGTGGACTCAGGAGATACCAGGACACATAAAGTCTCTGTAATAAAAAGCTCTTCACTTGAACGTTCATAGGTCATAAACAGAGAGGCAGTCATCGAGGACAGAAAAATCCTATAAGGACAAATCCAAAAAATCCAAACAAATTGCAAAACCAGGCAAGCAGAGAAACGGAAAAACAAAGCTGGAACACAGTAAGGGGACAATGACAAGCTGGCGGAGGGCTGGTGGAAACACTGGGGTATATAAAAAGGTCAGACTAATTGCAGATGAGACACAGGTGTGTTGGGACAAAAGGCGGGAACCTGAACAATGGCAGGAAGTAGGACTAGATACAATACAAAAGCAGCAGATAACAAAATAAAATTGGAAGTGAACACCAAACACAAGAAAACAAAATGGTAGACTAAATAAATATCAAACCTTTACATAAAGATAGTCCCTGTTCTGTCATCATGCATGTATGACCTGTTGGAGTCATGGGGGACTCTTGGTTGTGCAGGCACACACAAAATAAAAACTTTTGGATGACCTACAATCACTGTAAGCAGTTTTCACTGCAACTACCAAAACTAGTCTTTAAGAAGACTTAAAAAGAAAGGTATGTGGATATATCGACAAAGGGCAGATTAATGCCAAAACCGCAGCCATGTATCTCACTGAAAGAGTTTATTTAGTTAAGTAGAGTAAAATCTAAGACTCATTGCTTCTGTGCCATTTACTGCTGGAGAATCCCTTCTCTTTATACTGTAATGAGATGTTTCATCAGTTGGAAAAACAGCATATTTAAACTATTGATTTCAACAGTTTCAATGAGGCATGTGCATCCATTTTCAGCCCACATTACTGTAATTATCATTGGCAAAGGAAATCAGAACCCAAACATGAACAAACAAGCTAAAGGATCACTGCTACGGAAGAGTGGGCACCAACAATGGAGCACATTAAACAAAGGTAAACTGACTCGCTCTTGTTGCCTCCTTCTGTATTTAGAAAGCACATCTCCTACCCAACTCCAAGTGAGGAGAGCTCAGCCGCGGGCCGGAGGGGGACTCGCTGGGTTCATCTCCAAGGTAAACAAACACCAAGCGGGGGAAAAAAGAGGGGGATAATATACGGACTAACTTGCCTAAAGCATTCTTATCATTACAACAACAGTGTTTCCCATGGTTAGAAATCCACGGCCCAAGCTGTGTTGTTCTGCTTAAATGAAATTTATATCAGTGTGGAGATGCAGGGGAATGCATTGAGGGGAAGTACTGCAGCCAGATTGAACATGTCATAAATTACACTCATACTCTTCGCTCAGCTTGCTTTGATTAGCGTCTCTGGCAAATACATCATGTTTCCCAGTAGTGGCAAAATGCAAAAGCAGTTATTGCATTAAGATTTCACTCGCAGTGTGTAAGGGAAGCACTTTGTTAGACTTCCCTTTGTCACTAATGCATGATGACAGAACATTTAAATCCCACTAAATATATCATTGGCATTCTGTGTGTTAAGGATGCATTCCTTTAATTAAGAATTGTATTGACTCCCATTAGCAGAACAGCAGCCAAAACTGGGCTGGTGTTTTTTTCTTTCTTTTTTTTTTTCAGGAATGATAGCAGCCTCTGAAATGCTACACTGGCTCATTGAGATTCGCCAATCACGCTGACTTCTTCCTGGCTCTGTTTCCCGAACCGCAGCGTGATCACCAATCTGAGCCGGAAAAATGCAGCTGGATTTGGCAGATGAAAAACTTTGAAATTGAGTTTGACAGTGTTGGAGTAGCAGTGAGTGATACTTAATACCGCGGAGAGGAAGGAGAGGACAGGAGACGAGGTGAGTGATGCTGCGTATCTGGACTGTTTGTCTCTCCATGCTGGGAGGCATTTCTGCCAAATACAAATAAACACAAGGCTGATTGCACTGTGCACAGGTGTCTGCGCACACACCACTACAAACACAGGGATGGATTGATTACCGCACGGGCCGACAAGTCAGGCCCCAAACCAGAGCGTGTGTTTGGAGTGACTGTGTGTTGTCTTGTTGGAAGGTCTCAAAGATTAATCAAAAGTATGGATCTATTTTTTGCTTCTGATTCCAGGGGCTAAGTCGGATGATACTGTGTCTGCAGTAACTCTACAGCAAAAATAAATAGAGCAGGCTGAGTATGTTTGACAGCAGAATTACTCTGCTTTTAAAATTTAAACTATTTTACTTTGACACTTTCCTGCAGCATTTCATAGAGTACACACTGTAGTATAGGAGAACAGAAAACATATTTCTGCTTTGCAAAATTGTTCCTTTCTATTTTTTTTTTATTGGGAATCATATAATCTGTATCGTTTAAGGGATTAAGCTCAGTGCTCTACTTTGGCTTTATGGCCATGCTTGCTCTTTTTCTTGCTGGTATGAAAAAATCAGAAATGTGTGTTATAAAGAACACCTAACCCTCAAAGTGTGGGTTTACCAGTGGCTATTCAAGAGTCTATTGAGGCCCTAGGCAAACATTAGTTGTGGGGCCCTCAGACCAGCGTTCATCACCATTATGTCTGCAAGTGTCCTGACGCTTACTCCTCCTGTTTCTTTGTTCTTTCCAAAGACATACAGTATAATGCATGCAACGCTATCAGGGCAATGACAGTGAGTGCTGTCAGATGGGGCCCTCTTAGGTACGTTTTCTACTGTCATTGCAAAATTTGCACATTTTGAGGCACTGCTGTACTGAAGTTTAAAGTTTATAAGCCCTCAGTGGCCCCAAACTGGTCTGTGGCCCCAAGAAGTTGCCTGCCTTGCCTGTTGACAAGCAGAACCTCAGGGGTTTATACTCAGATGGAGGACACTGCAGGCCCTTCCTCTGACAAAAGTTTAAAAAAAATAGCGACCCCCCTCAAACAATCGACAGATGAAGATTATAAGAGGAATATTGTGTCGCTGAATACAGTCCGAATATTACCTGTGAGTTTATTCGTTGAAGCCATTGCGTACATAATGTGGGTAAATTGGGAGCATTAAAGGAGTGCTGAGTTAGGTAATAGCAGTTCATATTTGCAGTGTACCAAAGGATTAACTAAACGATAGTTTCAGCACTTTCTGGACTTAAATTGATTTTCTCTTTTCTCTCTCCTTTCTTTTACGATTCATTTCAAAGAAGATGTAAGATGTTCAAATGAACAAATGAATCAATAAAATAAAAGAGGTCGTTTCCTTTTAAAATGTCCGGCATTGAAGGAAGAACATTTTTAACGCCCTTAATTTGAAACTTTGAACGGGTCGTTTGTGTAATGGAGGGGGAGTCATCGAAATATCAAGGGGACGACTGAGGCTGTGGCTAAGGGCGGACAGATTTTTTCTCATGTGGTTCAGAAATCCTGACAACCTTGTGTGGCGATATCTGAAGGTCACGATGAATCTATGTCCATCATGTCTGTGTTAAGATTTAAACAGGTTATTAGAGAAGGAGAAGCAACAAACTTTAAGGTACAGCGGTTTCCCTATTAGTTAATTATTTAATAATTGCTGCTTTGAGACCTGAACTGAGACACAGGACATGAACATGATACAATACTAGCAAAGAACATATGTGAGCACTTTAGCATGCTGATGTTAGCTTTAAGTTTAGCTCAAAGCTTTGTTGTGCCAATGTGCAGCCTCACAGAGATACTAGACTTCTTATCTTTAAATTTGGGGACAAATTTACCTCTGAGGACTATTTTGGTTGATTCAGATCAAACAGTGTGAGAAAGAAAAACCAGATTCAGGTTTAACTTAACATATTGACTAATCCATAATGTGACAGGTAGACAAACTGAAGATAAACTGTGTCTGAAGGGGTCAAAAATGCTGGACGACACATCTTGCTTTGTGACAACCGACAGCTTCTTCATCTCGTCTTTGTCTTCCCTCTGACACCTTGTGGTGGTCAGAGGTTCAGCTACCTCGCAGATTGTCCATCCACAGTAATACATAAGAACCCTGTAGCTGAAGGGCAGAGCTGTCAATGTCAGGTTTCACCTCAACCAATGCTCAGCTGAGTTTTCAGGGTCACTTCACTCAAACTTAAGGGGTCACAAGATGAGTATGATGAGATCGGAGAGCAGAAAAACATATTTCGCCTTCACAAAATAGTTTATTTTTTATATTCTTATTTCGTCATTGACAATCATATTTGTGTACACAGAATGCATGATTGCAGGGATTAAACCAAAGTCAGTGCACTATGACTTACTTTGGCTTTAAAGCCAATGTTCATGTTCTGAAATGATAAAAAATATTAAAACATTTAAATCTAAAGCTAAATATTTTCACATTAGCCAGAGTAGCATGATTTTTTCTTTTACATTTCAAACATTACCAAACCCTCAATGTGTCCTCTAGCATACTTTTAAAATGAATATTCTGACACTGAGGGCGATCTCGTTCACAAAATCAAGAAAAGTGTGCCTCCCAATTTTGAACAGTAGCGATGTCACAATCGGCTCTTTTATGTGAACCGTGGGAGCCGGCCCTGCTCGACAGAATACAGGGATGACAGGGCAGCTGTGGCTCAGTTGGTAGAGTGGGTTGTCTCCCAACAAGACGGTCGGGGGTTCCATATCCAACTCCTGCAGCTAAATGTTTGATGTTTAAATTTGCTCCAGCTGCTTCGTCGGTGTTGTCTGAATGTAATTAGTTACTTCTGATGAACACTTTACATATCAGCCTCTGCCATCAATGCGGGAATGGGTGAGAATGTGTATGTGTGACCTGCGGTGTAAAAGTGCTTTTAGTAGTCAGAAGACTAGAAAAGCGATATACAAGCTCAAGTCTATTCACCATTTTCTCTACACTGCTCTGCCAGGAATGTGTGCTGCCTTATATTGATTATAGCTGTGCTTCTTAAGCCAAGGGATACACATTTTGGCAAATAAGCACCACTGAAAGAGTATGATGTATTATCAGTCCATATTTGCAGGAGAAATCACATCTTGAAACAAAATGCTGAATGTCAAGGGTTCAAGTGTTTCCAACAAAAAGCTGAATTGAAGAGTTATTGGTTACCTACAACACTGAAGTCTTCATGAGGCATCTTCATGCACACATTTAAATAAAACACAAATATAAAATATAATCACTAGCTGATAAAAACACCTTAATTTTCATTGTTCTTAAGCAGACAGAGACACAGAGACAATGAGCTCGTACTGAACAACAGCAGACAACAATGTATTCAAAGAAACAAAAAGAACAAAACCAAATTAACAACATCAAGCAGAGCGGAAAATACATCACGTTCTACCTTTTAGCTTGAGACATTTCTTGTCACTCTGCTGCTAATTTTCATCTCCAGACCCACACAGCACAAAAAAAACACACACTAACACATGCACACACACTGCTCCTCTGTAATTTCTGCTCCTTTGTATTTCTATCCACTTGAGTGTTACTAATAGAAAGAAAATGAGCAGCAAGTGGAATGTGCTTTGAAGTTTGCCAGCAACAATTGAGATGATTGATAGTTGGGTTGCTAAATAGCAGGATATTGCATCCAGGGAGCAGAATAACAATGCAAAAAACAGCATCAGGGAGAATCTGCTTTCAGCTCGGCTCGGATGAACGCTGCACAAAATGCATATGTCATTTCCACAAACACGTGTGCGCGAACATACACGCAGAAACGGCCAAGTAAAGTGGGATGAGCTGGAGAAACCACAAAGTGCATGGATAACTAAAATACTAAATAATAAAAGACATTTGTTTGTGGTGAGTTGGGATCTTTGGAGGATGGAGCTTAGAGCAGTTTCTCGTGTGAGGGAGGAAAAAAAGAGGGAAAAAGTGAGGGAGGGAAAGAGAGTCAGCACAGCTCATCAGCCGGCTGCAGATAGTAGCTTGGAGGGGAGAGATAAAGCCATTTTGGCACAGTCAAATCATGCATCCATCACAATGCTTATCGGTCACTTGGGAAAGGTGCCTATAATAAATCGCCGAGTGCAGCGTCAATAGCTCAAAGCCAGACAATGGGAGGCAGCGGAGCAGCGTTCTCTGCTTGTTTGAACAGTGTGACTTATTTGGAGGCCAATCAAACAGAATGGAGATATTTATAATGTGAGCTCACTTCATAACCAGCCAGAGGGAGATAGGAGCAGCAGTGATGGCTTCCAGATTTCGAAAGGGGGGGGGGGGGATGAGGTGAGTAAGATTGCTGTTGCTGTAAGACAACCACACTTCATCTCGTCTTTGTCATCCCGCCAATACCATGGGGTGGTCAAAGGTTCAGCTACCTCGCAGATTGTCCATCCACAGTGATAAATAGGAAACCTGTAGCTGGAGGGCAGAGCTGTCAATGTCAGGTTTCAGTGCTCAGCTTAGTTTGAGGGGTCACTTCACCCAAATGATTGTCCAAATCATGTCAGGAATTGAGAAAGTTTTTCATTTTATTTGTTGAGGTTTGGACATATCTGGCTCCTGTGCAATGAAATTGTGAATGGAATTTCATTAGTTTGTTTTAAAATCAATTGAAAAACAGCATTTAATTATATCTTGAGACAATAACGCTAAATCTACAAAAAAAAACAAAAAAACAAAAAAACATTTATCTTAAGCTTAAATCATTAGATTTAGATTAATCTATGAGGTTTTGCTGGTACAGAAGTCGGTTTCTCCAAACTCTGTATAACTTCTGGAGTGGATACATGTTCAGGATATTTAGGAACTTAAAAGAATGTCAGCCGACATTCATGAGTGTGTTGTCAGAGCAGCACTGGACTGTGACTGACATAAATGACTTTAGTTCATGTAGAGATTTTCAAGACCTTGAAGCATTGGACCTGGACGACTTTTCTGACTACAACATATTCAGTGTGTCAAAGGATGCCAGTGAAATAATTGTTTACTTTATATGAATTAATATTTTTTTACTTCACAAGTGATACAAATCTATAAATGTTTTCTTACATCAATGTTTCTTGTTTACTGGCTCAGTGCCCAAAATAATGAGCAGATAAGCTCCAATGAAATGACAGACTTTGTGATTGTTCTCTTATGCAGATCTATAGCAATGTAATGTACCTGTGCAATGCAAAGCAACAATGAACATTGTGTGGGAATTTATTTTAGTTTCATTACGTTCTTACTCATTAATGTCGGAACTGGAAGTGATGTCAGGAGAAAAACAGTTCTCCATAAATGGCATTGATAGAGTATTTGTCCCAGTTGCTCAGGATGGAGGTGTGACACGTTACACAGAAACAAAGAAGTTTCAAAACGTTGCAAGTCTCATAGCAACTCTATATTAATGCAGCTGCGAAATCGAACACTTGAGGCTGTAAACATTTGTGAAAAACTGTGAAGTAAATGTTTATTGAACTTCTATATAATTATTAACTGATACCATCTCTAACTTTACGGCAACATGTTACACTATATGTAGTAATAACAACATTTTAATATGGAGGTGCAGATAAAATTTAAACTTTAACCAAGTTAAAGCTTTGTGTGTTTTGAGAGTCAGGAACTCTTCTCTCACTGATTCACTGAGTCATTCACAACAAACAACCAATCTGCCTCCTTTGAGAGGAAGTTTATTGTTGTTTCACTGTTAGGGTTAGAAAATGAACTGGTGTAGGTGGATGGTCAAACACAGAAAATGTGTGATTAATGATGGAAAATGTTATTTCAATGAGAGTTAGTGTTGGAGTTTACTTGCTCACAGAAACAAAGGAAAATTCTAACCCCAAGAATTCTGCTTTGCAATGCCTCGAGTCATTTGTACACACAATTATCCTGTAGAGGCAGTTATACTGTATATCACAATAAAAAGGTCGATACAGAGTTATTACTAATAGACATCCTCTTTGAGATCAGTTTTGGGAGCGTCTTTAGATGACATGCTTTGGTTTTTAGTTTGTAAGGCAGTGATGGACCTGCGCTGGTCTTGGTCATGACATGTTTTTTCTATTTGGTGGTCTTGACTACATCACTTCAACATTCAGCGAGTCATTCTGAGAAGAGTTTTTCAAGGGTTACTTGAGTTTTTTACGTCTTAGTTCTTCCTTTCTCAGATTTGACCCCACACTGTATAAAAACATGGATGACATGGCAGTTCCATTCAAGTAAGCCTAAACATTTGGAGCTTCTCATGCAGATGTTTACAGTATGGAGCCTTGTTTGCCTTTATTATCCATTAAAAAAAAGATTAAATGATAACAAACTGTGATACAGACTTAGCAGTCAAAGTTTGATATTAGTTTGATCATGAGCTTGATGGGTTAGGGTATGCAGGAGTGGATCCATTTCCAGGGTAGCCTGAGCTTCACTTGAAGGCTGATGTGCCACCCCAAAATCCTCAATCAACTATTTGGGAATATGTTACAATAGGCTACTTGTAGCTTTCTTTGCATTTCCATGTAGCACATTTCTAGCGCCAGTTTTACATTTTAAATAAGCAAATAAGACTATTTTAAAATTGTGATTAATCATTTTATTTATTTATTTGACATGAATATCACAGCCTCTGTGATGAATCCTGATTGCATATTTTAATCAACTGATTAGACTAGTTATTTGATGTTATTTGGGGCAGAACTGTCAAATGAGTTGTCATGATTGACAATGCTGTTGCCTAGCAGTTAGTTTGTGTGCCACATGTTCAGAGGAAGTCTTCATCAGCCGGCAACCTGGGTTCAAGTCCGACCTGTGGCTCCTTTCCTGCATGTCCATCAGCTTTGGCTCAGTGGTAGAGTCATTCGTCTCTCAACCCGAAGGTAATGTAGGGTGTCCAACCTCCTGCTCCTGTGCTAGCATATCAGTGCGTCCTTCTCACTGAAGCAAGTCACTGAACCCCAAATTGCTCTGCATGCAGAGTCAGCAGCGTGTACATTTTTGGGAATGGGATGTGAATGGGTAGATGTGACCTGCTGTGTGAAAAACACTTTGAGTAGTCAGAAGACGAGAAAAGCTATACAAGCTCAAATCCTTTCACCATTTACTCTCTTTCTCTCCATTTTTGGAGTCTATCCACTTTCCTCTCTCAAAAAAGGGCATTAAAAGACAAAAAAAAAAAATCTGTAACACTAGCACTACAGTCATTCAACGTTTGATAATCCTGTGAGTGTGCTTCAGACTAACACAAGAATCTGTTATAGTGAAGTCTGTGCTGACCTGAGGGATCTTTGCCTTTGTGTTGGAAAAGTTAATGTGTATAACAGAATGGGCAGGACGTCACTACGGTTGCTCCACTAGCCGATCTTGTCAGGTGGAGTAATTCTGGGACCCCAAAAACAGAAGCAGATGGCGAGAGTTCAAAGTTATTTATTGAATGGTACTCGAGGTGAAGGCAGAGATGTTTAGTTAGAAGCAGTGGTGGATGACAGGAGCTGAGAACACGGCAGGGTGAGGCACAACACCGGAGATTCTGGATGAAAGACGATCCTGAGAAAGGGAGATCAAAAGTTAGTTTAGATCCACAAAACTTTAGAATGAGATTATAGCCACAGCACAGTACCACGAGGTACCTGAACAATCAGGTGAAGAGAGTATACACACTGCAGGAGCTTGATGAGTGGAACGGTCCCAGGTGTGCAGCGGGTGGCGAAAGGAGTGTGATGGAGTGCCACGCCTAGACACACACACACACACACACACACACGCACACACACACACACACACACACACACACACGCACACACACACACAAAGATACACACACAGAAAGAAACAACAACACGACGAGGGAGGGGTAAAACACTGGAAAACCTCTTTGTGTTTTACATATTCCACATAGTCCATAAAGCCGCAGTCACTCAGCGCCATGCACTACATTGCTGTTGGCTGCCACTCTAGTTAAAGCTTTTGTTTCCACAGCAAGTGCTGCGGCCCGTCTCTGAAACGTGCCAGCAGCGCCACTACGCTCTGCGTGGGAAGTCAAACAAGAATGTTTGCACGTTTTTCTCTTTGTTCTCGCGTGATCTCGTAGTTCTCCTGTGATGTGTATACAGCTGCTCCTGGCAGTGCTAACACTCCAGAAATGGACCCAGTGGGGCCGGGCAAGTGCTGTCCAACGGAGCAAAACCATGGCGCTGACGGAATGCATATTTGTGGCTATTTTTGCTTTTATTTGATAGGACAGTTAATGAGAGGCGAGAATGGTGGACAACATGAAACAAAGGGCCGAGGTCAGACTCAAACCCATAGCCACCTCAACGAGGACTGCAGACTCCGTACACGGGGCGCACAGCACAACCGCTAGCATACGGCCACCTGTGGCTTGTTTTAAACATGTAAAATCGTCTGCATTTATTTGCTCAACCACAGTTGGTTGCACTGTGTTCATGATTTCTACTGTAACTCAGGTCACAGCAGCGTTAACATCAGTTATTAGTGTCAAAATAATGGCCAGGACTTTGAATAAAATACTTAAGTAAAAAAAGATACTCATTATTTTAAAATAATCCACACTGTGAGCACCATACAAGATTTTCTACTCACCCCTTTTGATATAGGAGAAAGAAATGTACGATATTTCTGAAAAAAATGAAACCATCTGCACAAATAAATACCCCGAATACCCTTAATGTTAGCGTTGTGAATTCCAGTGTTGCTGTTTTTTCAGGTTTTTATTAGAATGTATTCATACAGTTTTTATGTGGGAAATTTCATAAGGAGCAAAACAAACAGATGAATATGATTCAGCTCGGCTTTTATCACGTGGTATGTATCAAATGTTCATAGCACATTTATTTGTGATGCTTTATGAATTCAGGTCAGAGTCACTGCATTAGCTTAAGTACCACCACAGGGCTGAAAATAGTCCATTGTTTGCTTTTCTCTTGGACCGAGGACTTTTCTGCACATAAACACACACACACATCCCATCATACCGAGAGCCTTTTTTTTTAGCACACATGCTGTCCTTCTGTTTTCATATTGACAGTGGGAGCAAATCTGCTCTGTGGGGATTGAAACATTGGCCTTGGAGAGCTCCGCTAGCTACCAAGACAGACGGTAATCCTCTGGCAAACCCCAGCTCATCCTGGCCCATCATTACATCTCTGTGACCTCGAGCGCTGCTTCCGAAGCCCCCACCCAACCCCACCACCCCCCATCCTCTCCTCCTTCCTCCTTCGCTCTGTCAGAGGGAAAGATGATGCTTTCCTCAACCTTATTACCATTTCAAAGATTTCCCACAAAATCAGCCCACATGGCCCTGCATTAGACTGGTGGCAGGGGGCACGGCGCTCTCTGATTCCAAATGTCTCCGAAACTTTAGACACTGGGAGGGGAAGCAATATTTTGCTGCTCTCCAGCCAAACACAAGGGCAAGTATTCCTGACCTGACTTCAAAGTTGCAGTGGGGAGTGAGGCGAGGCTTAACCGTCACGCCCTGACTGCACTGCAATCTAGGCCAATAAAGAGACTCATACACAGATTCAGTGAAAGGAAGGGCTGTGATGATTTGCTCTTTCCATGATTCAAGGCTCCTTTAGTGGCTTCTGCTGATTAACCAAGAAGTAATTTTGTTGGCTATGAATGCACTGCTAATGTGAGTTCATTTAATTTGTTGGCACTCACTCAAACTTTGATTTAAGCTGCCTTAAAGTTTAACGTAAGGGCTTATATTGTGTCTGGGGCTGCATTTTTCAGTCGCAGGAATAAGGTTGTCCATACTAAGCTTCATCTTTAAGAGACTTTTAAAGAACACAGGCTTATTCTAATTTGTCACAAACAGTGTTGCAGTGAATGATTTGTTTCCAGAGCCGAGCTGAAATGTGATAATAACGGCGAACAATGACTGAACGTCTCCTGTGAAACTACAAAGACAGCCATGAAGGTGAACTTCTGAGGATTTCTTCAAAAAGAAGTTCACCTCGCCCACATCAAAAGCGCTCATCTTGACACACTGCGCTGATGTGATTTCATATTAAAGAAATATAACAAAAACATGTCCATTTATTTTTCAATTCCACAGGCATGAGACATTGGTTGGAGGATAAATAATGCTGATGCTTTTCTTCGCTGCGTGCAAGGGCATTCATTCCATCTGGGGTATGATTGAAAAGCCCCAGTGCCCTGGGTTCAAAGCACTATTACACGGCACTGTGTCTGGCTTTTTCATCTCGGATGGGTATCAGGGGGCCGACATGGAGGCAGATAGGATATCAGAGCCAAGGATGATACAAGGATCGCCTCTGAAAATCAATCGGCAGACGGTCCTACATTGGTCTCGCCTATTTATTTCTGCATCACTCTATGTGCGACCCTCCATCAGTGCAGGCTGCTGCAAAAAGTCCAACATATGAAGCTGATTTGTTCCCACTGAGGCTGACAGACAGGGAGGAATGTGACATTACCTTTTCAACTTTAGCCATGACTACCATACATACGGATCTATGGATCGTAACAATGCAGTACCTATATTTACAAGTAGATGTGGTTTCAGTTGTTGCTTTAGTCATAACTTCAGATTGGAGCAATTCCAAATGGTACTTCTGCTCATAATGTTGATTATATCAGGATTCTGTTTGTGATGAGTACTTTCCTATGTCTCTATGTCTGTGCTTTGTTTTCATTAATGTTGAATGAACTTAATAGTAGTGAATAAAGATGGTGGTTGTAAACTAAACTGCAATAGTTACATAATGTTCTTGCCATTTTCACTGTCAGTAAAACATATTAAACCATTATTGCAGTTGTGTTTTAATGTCATAGGTAAAATAAGACATGATATTGTGGGGTAGTACATGTTGCTCTCTCTAAAGTAGATGTGTAAAACCCAAGGAGCAATCATCCATTTATTACATTTGAATAACTATTTATACATTGAGATCTGTAACTAGACCCTTCTCCTCTGTTGCCCACCATTGGTGGAACAAACTACCAAACTCCATTCGATGTGCAGATTCCCTTTGTACCTTTAAGAAAAAGCTAAAGACCCTGCTCTTTCATGAACACCTATGACCTAAATGATATTGATGATAACAATGGCAATGATAGTTATGATAATGACAATATTTAGGATGCTTTTGATGCTGATTAGAACTCTCAAGAACAGCTGTCTGATGTAAGTTGCTTTGGATAAAAGCCTCTGCTAAATGAAACGTAGAATAATTCTTAATGTTTGTGTAATCACTTGATATGAATGAATTCTTGGCCCAGGCCCATACTGTGAAAGTTTTTCCCTTTTGAGTTTGTTTGCAAATGTTTGAGTGACACATGCATTCAAATCCCCTGCCTCACCTTTGGAGTAAAAAGTGAACACATTTTTCTCTTCTTGGAAAGACTTTTGTTGTGCTGTTCTCTTTTGCAGAGTTGCTCTCCTCAGCTCCAGAATGCAGTCACTGAATACAGAAGGTTGCTGATGGTTGCTGAAAGTTGCAAGTAGAAGTGAGGCAGCAGGGATACAGCAAAGACGTGTTACATCACTTTGACTTCATGAATGAGAAAACTGCAGCGGAAGAGTATTCAAGGGTGCATTGTTTTTGTTTATGAGCCTAAGGTTTGGTTTGGGCTGTGAAGGTCAACGGCAGCTTTTCTTACACTTCCACCTTTCCACTCTTTATGAAGAAGTCTGTCTGTAAAACAGACTTTAAGCCGATCCGCTGTCAATGTGACCTTTAAAATTCCAGTAAAAAATATTAGAAATATTCCTCACTCTGCAACACATTACATCTAAAGGTTAACGACACCTCTCCATCCATTCATCCCACAAGCTCTCCTTCATCCCCTCACTTGGCGATGATCCAAACAGAGAAAAGTCTGCAATTGGAAACTAAACACTTCGACTTCTAGAGAATTAACAGGATTAAGAGGAAGGTAATAAGTGGCTGAACCTTGTTATAACTGCTGTGAAACACAACACCAAGCACCAGGTTTGCGTTGACTGATTAACAAGCTGGGGGAACGCTAAAGGCACATGTGGAAAAAGCATCTGGATTATGTGCTCATGGGTGGTGTTTTAAAAACCTTATTTCTACTCTAAAACCGATTCAAGGCTGAGGCTTTAATAAACAAGGTCTTTCCTGTTAATAATCCTTCAGTCTTTTTTCAAAGATTTTAAAGTACTATTAGTATTTGTTTTTGGTCACCTGGGGGAGTAATTAAAACTATGAACACAACATTTACATATAATTACCTTGTAAAGTTGTTATGCAAACATATACGACACTAAGTTCATCATCCAGCTGATTAAAAAGCAACATTGGGGGCCACTCATTGGGGTGGGGGATGGAGTGTCCAGCCACCAGATGTGTGCTGATCCAATATTCACTCTTACACCGATCCAAAAACAGCCCTGACCTGAAGAGACATGGACTCTATTAGACCTCTGAAGGTGTGCTGTGGTATGTGACACCAAGGCGTTAGCAGCAGATCCTTTAAGTCCTATTAGTTGCGAGGATGGGCCTCGATGGGTCTGACTTGTTTTCCAGCACATCCCACAAATGTGTGATTGGATTGAGATCTGAGGAGTTTTGGAGGCCGAGCCAAGGTGTTGTGGTGTTCCACCAGGTTAAGTTCTTCTATTGCTCCAAGGTCCAGTTCTGAGCTCACTCGTCCATTGTAAACGTTTTCAGCGGTGGACAGGGGTGAAGCAGCACTTCCCAATATAAGCATCCGGGGCAAAGATTGACACTTTGGCTTGTTGTTCAGTCAGCCCTCTAAAGTACAGTAGACAGTAGGCTCTGGCTAAGGTTGTCCATGCTACATCTGTGTGTGTGTGTTTGTGTATGTACAGTTACATGATGCTCCACTGAAGACTAATACAGAGCTGGAATAGAAGCTGAATACTTTCAAGTCACAGAGTTCTGTACAGTCATGTTTTTTTTTTTTTTATTGTTTTGACTCAACTCCTGCAAGTTGGATTGAAGTTGAAAGAATGAATGAAGTTCCAGTTCTGACTTACTTATTTTTAGGGTGTCTGAGGGTGTCCATGTCAGTTCGGGGCGAAAAGTCAACTAAATGTTTGAAGAGTTGACAAGTTGAATGTTCTTGATTCGCCAAATCCGTCACCTTATTTCAATCCAACGGAGCATGTCTTAAAACAAGCTGAAGACCTCAAGGGAGGCACACCCTGAAATTAAAGCTGAGAGTTGGCACTTTAACCTCATAGTCAGTGTTTTATTTCAAATCCAGTGGGCTGGTGTTACAGAGCCAAAACAATGTCAGTGATGTCAGTAGTTAAGCTAAAGCAGAGTATTGACGGTGTATTACTGCCAGCCCACCTCTTCAATGCCTGCTTGGACAAAGTCAATAACAGGGTTTACATGCACATGTCCTTATCTGGTTATTGGATACTAGCCTGGCTCTGGTTTTATTGAGGTTAAACCATTTTTACGAACCTGAGAGTGGAAGGATCCTTTACTCCTTATGCGTCACATTCAGACTGAATTTTCCCATAGGAACACAGCATTGTAAGCAGTTTTTTTTTTTTTTTTTACCATGGTTGATCTTCGATTGTTCTGCTTTCCTGATGTTCAGACAAATGTGAAGGTTCCTGTATTATTATAATGGATATTGGGATAACTGCTCCTTCTACATTAGGATACATAGCTACACAGAGAAGTTAAGCATGTTGGTATGATAGGTGGTGGGAGTTAGCCTGCAGGGGGGTGGTTCTGGGGAAATAACTTTTGGATCACCCCAAGGTGCCTTTGGCTTAACTCTAGAAAGCAGCAGTGAAGGGAGGTGCCCTTTTAAAAATCCTCTCCTTGATCTTGCTGCCCATCTGTCTTCACATTTGAGGTAGGGGCCATTAGGAGCTTCATAGTGGGGTAGGTATAATTAGCTTTACCATACATGGAGCTTGCATCAACCGAGCTTAGGTCTGAGTGGGTTACAGAGGCCAGCCACGTGGTAGGCAAGGTAACTTTTTAGTTTGGCAAAAGTATATGGAGAAAGGTGAAATGCGAGGGCTTTCTTTAGTGAGCTCTTATCCTTTTCAATAGAGCTCCTGTATTGGGTCCATTTCAATCAAGGATTTATTCATTTAGAAAATGTTATATAGTCCTTCCTCTAGCTTAACATAAAAATGAGCACAAACAGGGGGGGATGCCAAATTCTTACTTTTAAATTGGTTATTGGTCAATTGGTTTCACATGACAAAACAATACTCTGTGGGACTATTTCTTCAACAGTGGCAGTTTCTTTCTGCATACTTATCCCCTGCACTTGGCCAATAAAACGTCCTACACTGAATCCCCATTAATAAGTTTGCTTTAGATTACATGATAACATTTTGGTATTAATGCAGTTCATAAAATTGATTTTCCAGACGCAGATTCAACGTGACACTATTCTTTATGGGGGGAAAAGCAACCCAATAACCATTTCAGACTTTCCCTTTGTTTATCTTGATACTAAATAACCTTGTGAGCTATGAAATAGAGAGAAAGTTGTGGTGGGATTTGATCCTTTAGGGCTCACAGAAGCAGGGAAATCTATGTGGGTGGAGATAATGATTGTTTATGTGAATTTTATATTATATAGCATAAGGAGCAGTAACAGGAAAGACTGACTTCAGCTGAGTCTGCCATTACACATGCTTTTGACTGTGGTCTCTCATCACTCAATCCAAGAAAGTAATGGCGGTTAGCTTTAAAGGCTAACTCAGCATGATATTACCACCATATTATACAGACCCTGGAGCAGTGGACTGGATTGCCTTACGCAGGGAAATCACTTTGACCTTGAGATGATCTGGTATAGGTGGATAGGTATGCATCTGTCAGTGGATGGTATAGTGTGTCCAGAATTGTCCCACTTCTGCTTATATTGGAAAGCAGTTCTTCTCTTATATGGAGCAAAGCATTTGAAGAAATTATACCAAAAAAAGTAGTAAACTCTGTTTTTATGGCTAGCTCTTTTCTTTCTCAGACTCATGTAGTGTTCACCCACCACCCCCCCACACACACACACACACACACACACACACAGCACACAACTGAACACACTAAAACCACACACAATTATTATCACAGCTTTCCAGAGGCAGCAAAGCAGCTGCTCTTCTACTTGATCTTGTATAATGGAAACAGCAGCGAGAGTCAGTAATGACATCTCGTCTCACAACGCTATTCCAACACTTCCCATAGCACGACCCCTGAGTCGCTGAGAAAACTCCAACTCTTGCTGTTGGTGGGAAAATTGTAAAGATTGAATTATACACCACCAATAACAGCAGCAGTAGGGGATTTTATTGAGGTCTGACTGACATCTACTGAATGTGACAATCCTGCCAGCTGTGGATTTAGTATGACAGAGCATCCAAAATACTGGAAAACATTCACGGGCCATTTGGCAGCAGGCTTCCTGAGCAGAGAAATG
The DNA here is from genome assembly GCF_963930695.1 of Labrus bergylta. Taxonomy (NCBI): domain Eukaryota; kingdom Metazoa; phylum Chordata; class Actinopteri; order Labriformes; family Labridae; genus Labrus; species Labrus bergylta. Next base: position 21,699,504 of record NC_089209.1, on the reverse strand, counting down.
ACTCAAGTGGCTAAATGATGAACTAAAGCTTATCCTGCATGTTGACTTAATGCTGAATTTTAATTTGATATACAAAAATTATCTGGAAAAAATAAAGACACATTTTAATTTGATAAGTAAAAGAAAATACATCAGTAAGAAAGAGATAATAAATAGGCTACATAAAAATATAATTTTAAACACAAAAATGCTATGGCCAGGTGGTAAATTGTTCACTGCCTCAAAATGTTTGATCCAAGGAGTATATTTTTAGCTGCTTGAACTGTTGGTCTTAAGCAGCATGTTACATTCAGGTATAATAAGGTTTTGTTTCTGCATGTCATGTTAGCTAACATTAGCCTACCCATTTTAAAAAGAGGAAACAGTAAAGGATTTATGGATGAAATTCCCCTAGGAAGTAGAAAGGACCCTGTGACCAACAATAGAAATGGAAAGCTAGCTTTGTAACATGTTGATAAAGGTTAGCTTAATATTAATGTAACCATTAACGACCTCTGGATGTTAGCCTTACATTCTCCTCAACCAATGATTAGTATTCATATTATTTTATTTTGGAATAAATAAAGTATTTATTAGGAATAGGGAAGGTGATGAACAGGCAGGTAAGTTAACTGATCTGTAGGAGACAGGTGTTGCTCAGTGATACAAGTATTTAGCATGAGGACTGTTACAGACTATAATAATGTCACTGTGATTCATATCCTGTACCTGGAACCTTTGTGTGTACCCCACCGTTTTGTTCTACTTATTGCTGTGCACCTGAATGCCTTGTGAATGTCATTCAGTACAGATCAAAACAAACTCTTTAAGAGCTGAGCACCCCTCACATTCTTGTCCTAATATTGCCTCATCACAATGCTAGATACCTGCCAAGTAGCCAGTTCCAATCATGTATGTTATAGAACAAGAAACATTTGTGTCGACTGTGGTGGACTGAAATGACTGCGATTCCAAAGGTTTGATAAAAGACAAGAATAATGGATCTCAAAATCATCACTGCCTTTAAAGTATAATTCTCTACAACATTCGGTCAGGGCCAAATACAGCCACCAGGACATTCAATGAACTCAAATTGTCCATGAACTCAAAAGAGCAACTTGACTGAGGTCAAAGATGTGGCAATTCAAGAGTCTACTGGGGCCCTATAGGCAATAATTCATTGGGGGGCCCCCCAACCGGCGTTCATCACCATTATGTCGGAAAGTGTCCTGACGCTTACTCCTTTTTCCCCCCTGTTGGTTTTGTCTCTCCAAAGACAGATACTTCCTCTTTATTTTTCTTTGTTGCCTTTTGTTGTGAGTGCTGTAAGATGGTGAGTGCTGTAAGATGGGGCCCCGTTAGGTAGGCTTTCTACTGTCAGAGCAAAATTGGCTAATTTGGATCCATGAAATGTAGTACTGTAGTTTAAAGTTTGTAAGCTGTTGCCTGCCTTGCCTGTTGACAAGCAGCACCCCTGGGTCTGAGTTAATGCAAATGGATGTGCATTAAGTACAATGAGTAGCTGGAAACCAGCAGTACAGTGCAAAGGATGGAGTTGTATGATTCCTCCACAAAAAGGAAATCCTGAAACTCCTGCCTCTGGTGAGGGCAACTTCATGAGTGGCTGATATTTACAATGAGTTAAAGGAGTACCATTGGAAAAGCTGTTGACTCTGACAATAGATGTTGACCCTGTGATGACTAGACATCACACATGATTGAACTGGTGACCCAGATTACCCCTCATTTTACATTACTATTGCATCATTTACCAGCAGTTGATAGGCTAGAAGGAGCTGTCAGCTTAGTATGCTAAACTGTTACAAGCCACTACAGATTTTACTGCAGGGAAAGGGTTTTCCAGCGTTTTATATCACTTTCAGTGAAATCAAAGAGTTCAGGGATCGAGAGCTGAGGGTGGTTTGCTTCTTACACTTAGTTTATAGTCTACACAACTCCAACCAACAGTAGTGGGAAACTGAACCATTTGGTGTGAACTACAAGGCAAAGGTAAGACTGTTTCTGACATGATCAGTGCTGTAAATTTGTCTTGAGTTAAGATGAACATTTTCTCTCTGCATTCACAGAGAAAGAAATTGCTGCACTTTCCCTTCTGTGCACTCAGAGCCAAATGACAATTTTTCTGCATCTCGAGAGAATTGCACTGGGCAGTGGAGAAGTACTATCATGTCATAAATAGACTTGAGCAGAAAAAGTTCAAAGACAGGTTCTGTGACTTTGATAAGCTGGAGCCATGTGTGTCATTCATTTCAAGTTCTTTCATGCAAGGGGACATGGCATGCATTGCTAAGCAACTAAGTGCAGAATTCGGCCTGGATGCTGGAGAAGTGTAGATGGAAATTTTGCAGTTACATTAACCTCAAAGCAAAACAAGAGCTTGTCAAATTTTAGTTGTTGACCAAGAAAAGTAAGTTGCCTATCCTTTACGTTTAACCTGTCTGCATGAAACGGCATTTTCTGTTATAAACAACTATTTTTTTACTTTTTTTTTTGTTAAAGTGCAATAGTGTGACAAACAAGTGACAACTGACTTAAAGACAGCCAGAAATGATTGTTTTATTGTATTGCTGAATATAGCAAAAGTTTACAGAATAAAGGCATGTGATGATCAGTGCACCAGTTGGGAGTTTTTTGTAATTTAACAAAACCACCCTCTGCTTGTCATCAAATGCATGTTGTCTATAGTGGGAGGCATAACATCACTTTTTCTTTTTTCACCAGTGCAGTTGCACTCAGAGACCTTCTGTGGGCACCAAAGTGTGCCAAAGTGAATTCCTACATTATGTTGCTATGAGGAAATTAGCCTATAATGTAGGATATTAATGAATTACACTAATATGACCACCAGATAGGAAACAAAAATGTTCCAATTCAAAATTACATCTTTTTTGATTGATACAAATAGTCCTGGTAAAGATCTCCAATAAATCTTCAAAATAAAGGCCTGACTAATGGTATTCCCTTAACCTTCTTTTTAATTCATCAACAGTCTGACACGCTTATCTGCCAGTAATGAATATATTTCCAATGTATTATGCCTTTGTTGAAAAGAGCATTATTTATCTTTATTTGTGGGTTATCTCAGAGCTTCTTGTGAGATCTTAAATGAGCTCTTGATTTTGAGTGTTTTCTCATTGACATTCAGGTGTTTTATCCCTGGAAAAATAAATCTGCCCAACAAGGTATGACAGTATATCATTACATGGTTGTCGCTTTAGCACTTTCGCACACATTTGAATACACTGTTTCAAAAGAGCAGAAGACACAAAATACAAAAATAAAATGTAGAAATTGCTCATTTGAGGGTGTTTGCTGAGAAATTGGTGCCATAAAAAAGTAATACACTTGTAATGGCCTTCTGCCTCAGCAGCAGCAGAAGACTTACCATCCCACACAGTGATGGATCAGAGCGGATGATGTAATGCTTCAGAGTTTATTTTGTCATTTCAAGATTTGCTTTAAGATGTTCCTTCCTGCAGGGTGTACAGTGAGTATATTTAGAAACAAAGCCTGATGATGATGATGATACAAAACATCTCAACAACAACTGAGCATTAGCGTGCACAAGCAGCAGCTCTAATGCAAATCCTTCCTCCCGGTTGCCACAATGCTAATATAATGCTCTCCCATCATTCATGTGCGTGATCTTTTCATCAAAACTTTAATTGGCCATGTTTGACAGACATCATTGACTTGTCTGACATCATGATGTGAGAGGGTGGCTTATTTATTTATTTCACCAAACTAATGATGGCCGCTGTCATTTCAATTAATTTGTGCTCACACTTTAAAACTCACAGTCCCTGAACACTTTGGCACTTTCTGAAGTAGGAAACAAGCTCCCGAGCTCTGCTGAGAGTGAAGGACTATTTTGTAGTGTTGTCAGGTTCAATAACAGGCAGGAAAATCAATCCTTTAGAGAGTATGGAAGTTTGGAGGAATCACTGGACAGTCACTTAATTATTAACAGTCATGCTGGAGAAGTATATTTTATAGTAACTCATGAAGATAGATTCCACTGATGGTAGCCTGTCCACATTTAACAAAATAGAGCCGGTGTTAATCTGTAAAGATGTGCTGTCTTGTCTACAGTACCAAAAAGATAGCAGAGGCTATCTGTCTGGGAGATAGTCAGCTGTGGCTCGGTTGGTAGAGTTGGTCGTTTCTCAACTGGAAGGTTGGGGGTTTCGATCCCAAGCTCCTGCAGCTTCATGTCCGATGTGTCCTTGGGCAAGACACTTTACCCCAAATTGCTCCTGCTGCTTTGTTGGTGGCGTGCGAATGTGTATGAATGGGATTAGTTTCTTCTGATGGTCACTTTACAAAGCAAACCTCTGGGTAGGTGTGAAATGCGGTGTAAAAGCGCTTTGAGTAGTCGGAAGACGAGAAACGCTTAAGTCATGGACCCATTTAACTCATGGCAGAGGCTGCTACTGTTTGTAAAAGTGTCTTGACCAAGGACACATCGGACATGTGGTTGCAGGAGCTAGGGATCGAACCCCCAACCTTCCATTGGAGAGATGACTGACTCTACCACTTAGCCACAGCCGCCTCACTGTGCCACAGTTGCCCCTGTATCCCCTATCTAGTAATGCTACCAGAACAAACTAACTTTATATTAATTCACAATGCGGTGAGAGTAAGGAGAGTATGTGGTGAAGGTTTTGTCATCCCATTATTTATGATTTTAGGGGAAACGTATCTCAAAGGACAATTTTCCCCCTATCAGAGGACCTTATGTTACAGAACCCACTTTACTCATAAATTAAATCATGGTTTGTTTATTGTCTAACTCAGCATGTTAAAACAATTGGCTAGACTTGACATTAAGGACACAGAGATAACTTAAGCAGTAAAAATGGGGCTGAGAATGGCCCTGATGCCTGTTCAACAATGTCAAAAATGGATTAAAAAAGCAGCACATTGTGTTATTTGCTGCACACTCAAACTCGGTGCTCATGCAGCACTAGTCTGTACCTCTCCAACTCTGTGTTCCACCACATTGTTTTTCTGTCCCTGAAGCTGCTTGACTCAAAGCTCTCTTGTTGCATGCTCTGCAAAACTCCTCAGCAGTTCATTGACTCAAGTACGACAGAAGTGTGGACCTGCATAAAGTGTATTCAAAAACAATCGGTGGCAATTCATTTTTCCATGCTGCTTTTATCTCTATGAATACACATGTGTGCGCCATAACAAAATACCCAAAGGATAAGAATTGAAGCCAACAGAAAACCATCAATGGATAGTTGTAGATATACAACATTAATGATTACAGCTGCTGCTGCTCAAGGACTCTTTGTCAACGCAAAAAAAAACTGAACACACTCTTCATGTTCCAAAAAATATCTGAAGGCTTTACTCTATGGTGATAGGGTCTCAAGTGATCAGCCAATGCTTATAATAAGTTCAATCTTTTTGTCATTGAGGAAGCGGCAATAAAACATTCAATATTACAGATTTGTCTACACTTTTATGTTCCAATATGTAAGATATTGAATTAAATAATGAAAATGAACTTACTATACCATCAGACATTGAGGAAACATGCTATGTTGAAGTGCTTGTTTCTCTGATAGCACCATAGCAGTCAGTATGTCCTCCTTCTAAGCCACAATTCTGGTGCTAAATGGTCTGTTGTTTTGAACAGAGAAGTAGGCGGTTTTAAAACACCCCTTCACAGCGTTTTTGTATGCCCCACAGTTTACCTGGCAAACGGCAACCAACAGGTGTTGCAGCGATGGAAGCGAGAAAGCTAAATGGCTCAGGTATAACTGATTCTACCCGACCTAAAGAGCCGCAACATTTTTTCTAATAAGCTCCAAAACAGAGGTGACGGCTATTATTCAATATATTTTGCCATGTAATTAAAAAAAAAGAGTAGTTATTATTCCAAAACGTCAAAGGAGATCTCGACGGTAGGAGGAAGAGGACATTCAAATGTCTTTGGGTTCTAACAAAGGTTACGCTGAAGGTTCATCTTCTGACGGGAGTAAAGTAAATCCATCTTCCTGGCAGTTCCAAAGGTCCCCATGTGATTTTCTTCTTCCTCCGCATAACAGGAGGGTAATGTCGCTCTCCCCTAGCAGTGAGCATGTCAAACATGAAACAGTATAACTGCCAACAATGCAACATTGAGTGCAGTTCACAGTTATTTGATCAGAGTGACCTTAACTGGAAATGCTGTTGGCTGGCTTCACATGGCTTTGTACTGCTGGCTAAAGGAAACATGAAGAAAGAAAAATTACCAAGCGAGAAAATGAAATGAAAAATGCACTTGGCAGGGCTTGCCATGTCAATTTTGCTGCATTCCTATTCTGTCAGCCTATCCGTACTTTGTGCCTGTGCATTAACAGTCTGTGCATTAAAGGTCTAGGGTATTTTTGGCTTTGATTCCCCGTGGCTGATTTCTTGGTTGGGTTATCAGGGTAATGCTCTCTGACAGAGCTGTAACACAAGGCGGCTGGATCAAAAAGGCATTTTGTTTTCTTTTCATCTCTCATACTCCCAGCCTGGACTTTCAGTGAGCAAGAAAGTGAGAGACAGACAGAGGGGAGGCAGAAATAGACAGAAAAACAGAGCCGAGGACAGGGTGGCAGGTAGTGGAACAGCCGGCAGTCCTGGATCTGGCCTGTGGAAATCTGGGACACTGCTCATCAACGCATTAATTTGTCTCCTCATGCTGGAGGACTTCTTCCATTAGCTCATACAGAAGTATTTGCGAGATGATTAATTCGCTCGCATCAGTTGGCCGCCTCTTGATGGTGGGAGTGTTGCTCTCTTGTGAAGTTCACATTTCTGTCTCAACTTTCCTTTGCTGCACTGTGCTGAGATGGAAGTGTATGTGCGAGTGTGTAAGTGTGTGTGTGTGTGTGTGTGTGTGTGTGTGTGTGTGTGTGCGTGCGTGCGTGTGTGGTGCTCTTGCTGGCTCAGTTTTCAAAGGCAAATATTAATGTATGGAACAGCAGTGTTCTTACTTCGATCTTGCCCTGTGGATAACTGGCAGATTAATGCAGAATATAATATTAATAACAAAAGAGTCTTTTTTTCCACACACTGTCCACTGTATCAATGCTGTTTCAGAGTGTATGAAGAAATCACTTCATCTTTCAAATCAATTCTGGTAAACAAAAACATGGGTAAAATTTTCCAGCATATATGTATTATAGTACTTTAAAGGTATACTATGCAATTTTCAGAGTAGATGTCACATTGTTGCACCAGTCTCTCACACCAGTCCAGAGCTTTTCTTTAGCCATACCTACACTGTCCCTCAGCACGCTGCTTCCAATACTCCCCTACCTATCCCATCCCTTGGTGGTTCGACCGAGTGCAGCCTTTTTTTAGGACTGATTTTCTACCAAAAGCCGATTTGGAATGTCCTTTTGTTCTCCTTGAATTGTACATGTTCTTGTTACAATACTCAGCAGTTGTGCTTCTACATAAAGCATCCCTGGTTGGGCATGGCCATCTCTCCTCCCCCATGTGGTGGTGGGGCTAATGGCCAGGGGTCTCATTTATATCCATTGCATACGCACAAAACGGGGCCTGAAACGAGCGTATGCCATTTCCCACGCAAAGTTTGTGATCTATAAAAACGGTAAAATGCGAGAAGCGGTATTCAAACTCTGACCCATGGAGACACAGAAGGCAAGTAGAGATGGAGAATTGAAGCCAGAATGTATATCGATGCCTCTTACACATTTTATTTCACTAAATATCAAACTTTACTGAGCGATCAACTTCATCAAAATCATTAAAACTGTCATTTTTATTTAGGCTGTACACGCACATGTAGTGAGCCTTTCTCAATAAGTAACTTTCAATATGTATGTGCACACAACCCTGCAGTTTCATGCCGATATATGGGCATTTAAGGGGAATTTTATATGCTAAGTGGAAAAAAAAACATTTGCCATCTTCCAGCTTTCAAGGACATGGATTCATCGATTTAGGAAGACAGGTGTAAACAATTCATCAGTTGTAGAATGTGTCAAGAATCTATCGAAGACTTCTCCTGTAAGATCCTCTCAAGAGGAAATTGAATCATTTTAAGAGGATATTGGTGATTGAGGGCAAATGTACTTCACAATTTGAGATGTCGGAATGTATCTCTTGTGTAGCCTCTCTGTCTGTCTTTGTTTGGTCTTTCAACCCTCTCTGTAAAATACAGGGCAAATTGGAGAACATCAGCACAAGCCATTTCTGGACGACACATTCTGATTCTCTCCAGCTGGATCCAAATGTCAACCTTCTGGACATGAGGACTGACAGCCAAATTCCACCAGATGCATGTTCGGTCCGTCTCTGCTCCATTACGGCAGCGGAGCTGATGGGTTTTCACTATATTCAATGTGGGAGCTTCCACTGGCTCCTGTTCTGCATCTCATCTCTGTCTCAGCTCTGGCAGTCCAGAGCCCTCCATAGCAGATACACAGAACTATTTTTGCAGTGTGCCGGAACATGACGCATCAATTTAACACAGAAAAGATTGAGCGGGACGGAAAGTTAGTCACCAAAACAACATTAAAACATCCGGTTTATTTTTAGAATAAAACATTCTGTTTGGACAGTTTAGAACAATGACCGTATGTGTGTTTGTTTATTTGTTTTAAATGGTTTTATACAACATATATCGTATTGTCTTGCGCTGTCGGAGGACGCAGCCTGAAAGTGTCGACAGACGAGGGTGCAGAGGACCCGAGGGGACACACAATGCACACTTATCTGATGGAAGTTCTGGGTGAGCCTCCATAGACTTAAGTGGTACCTCCTGTGACAAGTTCACTGTCATCCTGTCAAATCTGCCAGGACCCTGATGGCTGTGAGCAAGTTCATGAAAGCAAAATCTTTGAGGAAAAGACATCTGAGGGGAAGAAACTCAGAGCACATACTCACAAATCTGTTAAAACAAGATCAATATTACTGCTTTAACTGCTACCTCATGTCCAAGCATACGTTGTTGATGTGCATGCATGATATTAATTTGAGTGTGTGTGTGTGTGTGTGTGTGTGTGTGTGTGTGTGTGTGTGTGTGTGTGTGTGTGTGTGTGTGTATGTGTGTGTGTTATTTCTAAACTTTAACTTAAAAAAAATGAGATTTCTTTTTGGGCTTTTTATGTATTGGAGAGACAGGACAGCAGATACTGAAAATGGGGGAGAGAGAGAGAAGGGAATGACATGCAGGAAAGGAGCCACGGGTCGGATTTGAACCCTGGCCACCCGCTCTGAAGGGTACAGCCTCCGTACATGCGGCGCACTCAGTTGGCAAACAGCACCCCAATTTGAATTTGTATTCTTATTCTATTTGAGGTTTATTTGAGCCCACGCTGTGCAACATAGTTTCATACGCCTGAACAATGACAATAAACATTAAATTACCCTAACCATAAAATGGGACCAGGAACTTCCTGGTTGTAGTAACCATCCTTATACCCTACCCTAACATAACCTCTACCTGACCCTTTTACTAAACCTAACCACTCGGAATTTGTTGCCAGGAACAACACAAGTCATCACCAATAGACTCCAAATGCCCCTAAATGTGCTCCTAGACATGTTCTGGAGGAACAAAACACTTGAAACACAGTGAAATTTTCCGATCCACCACTCCATTCAGTTCTATGGGGGGATTTGGGGGGCCTACAGCTCAAGAGCGAGGTCCTACAGACTCAGGGGTGGTACTCTTTGGTCTGGCCTCTTGGAATTGTTCAGAATAGTTCTACCCAGTAGACCTTACTCATGCCTTACCACACAGGAGTAAGCTCTGCTGGGTAGAGCTGTTCTGAACAATCCAAAGAATCCAAGATTCACACAAGCCCTCGCGCCACGTCAAGGCCGAGTACATGTGAGTTTTTTTTTGTTATTGAACTATTCTTAAGGTACTATAATACACACAAACACATACAATTGTTTAAAGCAGAACTATTTACAAGGTCAGTTGAATCTTTTTAATTGTTCTTTATCATCTGCCTTCTCTTGGCTTTAAATGTCCTGACCGGCAGCTGATTGTTTCGACAGGACTTGATGTACTCTCAACAACAGCTGAGCATTAGCGTGCACAAGAAGCAACTCAAATGCAAATCCTTCCTCCCTGTTCAAACTCTGCCACAATGCTAATGTAATGCTCTCCCATCATTCATGTGCGTGATCTTTTAATTAACACTTTCCCATCCAGATTCACCAGTTCCATCTTCCTGGCTCCTCCAAAGGGTCCACTTTCTTTTTGGAAAGTCCCTGGATTGTTGAGGAAAGCTTTCACCCTGTATGGACTCACAAGGTTTCATACACGACTGAGGCTGGTCTTCACACAGCCTTTCATTACACTCTCTATACAAGCAGCATATATTCAAAGTTCATTCCCTCTGACTCCTTTATGCAAATCAGATTGAAGCAATCTGACATGTATCACTGTCATTATATGTGACATGATGAAAACATGTTTATCTACACATTACACAGTCTGTTTATACTAACTTCTCTTAACTCTCTGAACACTCGTATACCATTAAGTCCCAACGTGACAAACAGTCCTTTACAGCAGTAATATCAATATATCCACAGTACATTGTTATATTTATATCCATGCTAAACATCTCAAGCAAACACGTAGCAATTCAAACATCACATGTTCAGCTTATCTGCATGGCAATGAAAGGTGAGACCTGTACTCAGTGGAAAGCTCATGTTTGTGCTGTGCTGTGTTTTTAATAATGACCCGTCAATGCGAATGACTCACAGACGTCATGTTTCTTCATTACGACAGAGAGTGGATATCTTGTTGACTTTGGAACAGCTGGTTTAAACAGAACTGTCTTTTGTACTCCATCATACTTTACATACACTCATAGAAGTGAAGAAACAAGGAGTGCAACCCAATTGCAGATCTAAACAAATACTATTTTAAAAAATAAAAGATCAAAAGGACAAGAACAAGATGCTTACTTTTTCCAGTAGAAAAACCACAACTAGCAACGAGGAAGACTAACACGTGTAGGTAGGCGTATGACCTGACACAGAACAGAAGAAACACAGAGGCTTTGTCTGAAAACACTCACTCATTCCCTGCTCCCTAATCACTATATAGTGAGATTTAGTGGAGTATATATGATCATGCTCACTCAGAATTCGGACAACACTACGAAATGGCGTGATCACTATATAGTGCACTATAAAGTGAATAGGGAGTGACTTAATAGGCCAGGTAATCAAACGCAGGTGAAACTAACAGGATAAAGGGAGGAAGTAAGACAAGACATGAAACACTGAGGAACTACAAAGTAAAACAGGAAACATTAAAAGTTTAACAAAGGAATATGAACAGTAAGACACACAGAGGGATAAAAACAACACAAGGGAACAAGGATGGATGTCAAAATAAAACAAGAAATTAATCTGAACACTGAAATAAACAACCAGACAAAATGAAACTAAATTTTGAACTTCAATTCACTTCTTTCTTCATTGTTGTACTTTCCTGTCTACTGTCTCCTTGTTACACTTTTTTTTGTAATTTATTCGCTGGTTATGTTTAATTATTTTTTTCATTTATTCAGTTTTTTTAATTTCAGATGGTTAATGTGTTCCTCTTCATGAGAAGGATGACTGATGGAATATAAATTAGTTCTGCCTTTAGGTGCTCTACAGTTTGCCACCCGATGTAGCACTTGTTTAATGTCTCAAATGTCAAAAGTTCATGATTTAGTCACGTTATTTTCCCAATGAAGGGAAAATAAAATGAAAGAAACAATCCAAACGTTTGTATATTGTCATACATTATTTGATCGGTTTGTGTTTTCCTCGGATTGAAAATGTTCAATTACTGCTTTTCATTTATCATCTATCTTTAATTCCAAACTAGTATCCAGTCAGACTGACCCGCTGTGTCCTGCTGTGGCAGATTCCATATCTTTACGATCCAAGGACTTAACATCTCTTTGTAAGTGGCTTCTGTTTCAGAAGCCTAAAACCCCCTCACCACCCACTGACCTTCCTAAAAGACCCCGTAAGGTTAATCCCCAGGCAAATAATTGAATCTTGACCCGGCTATTATTATCTTCCGCTAACCGCTCCACTCTGCAGGAAGCTGACCTCGTAAAAGCCACAGGGCCTCCCTCTGGTTCCCCACAGCACTAATGGACACACACACACATGAACACTTTCGTCCTTGTACCACCAAGAGCCACAAACAGGATTCTGTGTCCCCCTTATGAGCCTACACACACAACGGCCTACAGGCATAATCGAACGACGGATGAAATAGAAGCCTAAATAACATAGTTACAAGGTGACAATGACACACACACACACACACACACACACACACACGCACACGCACACGCACACATGCACGCAAGCACGCACACACACACACACACACACACACACACGCACACAAACAGATGCTATACGGTACACTGATACCCACCAATACACACACTCTGTCTGCAAAGGGATGATCGCACCATCGCCTGCCAGTGGGTGGTAGAAGCTGTCTCTAAAGCGATCCCACAGACCCGTGACTGCTGGGAGAATGAAATCACACCTGGCCCAGGCCGCCAACTGGCCAGGGCTTTAGTCACACACATACACACACAACACACAGATGCCTTTTGCACAATTGAAATTTACACTTGAGCAGTCAAAGTACGCTTTGACCGCACTTGCCAAACGTACACGCCCCGCACATTCACTTACACTCTTAACGCATACGCGCATTAGACACCATATGCACATGTCTACTGGCTGCTCTCGGTCTTCATGGTCTTCTGGCTCGGGTAATTAATTTGAATTCCCATCACTCCTGAGGGAGAGCGAACGTGCATGTCTCTGGTCTCTGAGGAGAGATAAAATAGAATAAAAAAGTGTGAGGGGAGCGCAGCACTGGCCTCACACACAACCTCTTCTGCTCTCTGCACTATACAAACACATCAAGACATGCACATACATCTGATGAATTCTACCCCTTCAACCATCTGCATTAACACTCTATACCCTGAAACACAACAGCTGTTAGCTTAAGTGGAAACAACCGCGATAGAGATTAGCATCCGACGCCAGTTGTTGCAAGAGACAGTTTTGACATTTTCAGCATATAACATTACCCTACACCCGGGCGCTACAGGCTGTACACAATACAACATGTTTCATAGCAGGCAGAATCGGAAACACCAACCCTCATTTTATGATCACTGTTGAGCTAACTTTGAATATGTGCCAGTGTAATGCTCAGACCAAACGTAATGGCTTTCTAGTGGTCGCAGAAGCATCCTCATAGTGCTGTTAGGTTATCATAGCGCAATTCATCCCTGTTTTCAAACCTGCAATGTCCTCCTCCATGTCTACCTCCATTCGAGGTTTTAAAAGCAGTATAAAAGTGTGTTAATTGGGTGCTAGATCATCATGCCACCACGGCCACTTGAGCTGAGCATTTCTTTTCCACCACTGTTCAGTATTTGCTATGGTCTGTGCAATGAAAATCCTCAACTGCCTACTTCTGCTCTGCAAATGGACTCACTGGATTCAGCTAATGTCTAAGAATAGCTTCAAAGTAGCTGTGGCTGACCGTCTGCACTGAAAGGTGGTTCATCTAGAATAAGGCCAAACCCCTGTCCTCTATGCAGGAACCTAATATTCAACTACCTTATTTGTCTACATTTTGTGGCTTTACACCGGAAATTAAAATGGATTTTATTTATTGATGGTGAGCTACATGCCAAAACATTGTGGTGAAAGCCATAAAAGTCTTTCTGTGGTGAAATAAGGTCCAACTCACTTGGATTGTGAAGGAAGAATTGGACATACTGATACTTAGTGGTATAGATAGCATTATAGATCTTCTTGGGAAGGCCTAATGCAGATCCTGGTTCAGTACTGTTAAATAGGGAGAAACATACAAATATCAAGACCATTCATAATGGCAATGTAAAGTCCCTTACACAGTCAAAAAAAAAAAAAATCAAATAGCCTATATAATAAAATAGAAGACACAAATTGACAAAGAAAATTTGATCACACCTAAATAGGAACTTAAATACAAAATACATTAAATATCTTCAAATTGGGTATCTACTCTGTGTGCCTAACAGGGTTTTAGTGAGTCTTACTTCCCGACAGACACTGATTCACCGACTGGTCTTGCATAATTGTAAAAGATTCTGGATAGGAATCCACTCCTAAACATCTCCAAGCTGCCCTGGAAACCTCCCGTAGGGGTGCTGTGGTGGTAAAATCCCCTCACTGCACCTCAACACTTCAAAAATTGTGAATGATATGTTTTGAACATAATAAAATCTATCCTAACTTTCTCACTCAAAGGTAGACCTACTTATTTCTAGGATTTTGAGCAGCTCTGTTTACTTTGTGTGTTTGTGATATTCTAAAACAAGTTGTACATAATGACCCCGCTCTTTTATTATGACAACTATTTTAGTCAGTTTTGAAGAGTTGTTCCAAGCTATTCCCAGAGCAATATAGCCACTATATATATATAACTGTCAGGGTTTTATCAAATATATTATACCAAGATGGACACTGTTTCAAATACAAAATATTTGAGGCCTAGCACTAAACCTAGAGGTACCCCGAATAGACTATATAAACATGAACGTATTCTCAGTGACATCACTAGTTGGTTTCTCAAGAGGCATTTTCAAGACAATCGCCATATTGGAAATGCTATATAACTTTAAATCTATGTAGTATCAGGAAAAGAGATGGCGTAAAGGCCTCCTGGCTAACATATTCAATGCACTCACCTGTCAGTCAAATCATCCCCTAAACAGTGTGTTTGAATGGAGAAATTAGCTAATGAGACCAAAATTATTTTTTATCCAGGCTGTTACCATGTTTAACTCTGCTGTAAAAATGGTAATTTTCACATTGCAGTTAAATGGGCTTCCTGGGCTTCCTGGGCTTCCACTACAGAATTGCACTCTTTTTGAACTTCTGCATTGGCTTCATTTTACAAACCTGGAGGTTGCTGCTTGGGTACCCTATCGGACAAGTTGCTACAAGAGCCCCAGTGACATCATCACTTTATGAATCTAGGTTGTACTGCAAAGCAGCAAGATTAAATGCTCCTCCCTACTGCAGAGGTGAAGGCAGCCCCCTGGATGTGACAAAGATGCACTTGACAGACTCTTGAGAGGCGCAAGAGGCATAAGAGATTATTCTTTTGAAATGGAACATTTCAACAAAACAAAGCTCTCTATCATGCGGAAATCAGCCACAGCTCATTACCCATCTAATAGCACTCCTACCGCGAAGAATGGGGGTGGCGGCCCCATGCTGTGGAGGGACTTTATAGCAGAAGGAACCCAAAGACTGGTAAGGGTGGAGGGAACATTGAATTTGAACACATTTTCTTGACTCAAAGTGCCAAAATCCATCGTTAAGGGGCAGCCACTCATGTTCAGACGGCCAAATCAGGGCTGGAATTGCTACAGAAATAAGACTGCCAAAGTCCTGCAAGCCAGTAAAAGTCAGAATTGAAACCCCCTGAACATGTTGTGTAATTGTGTGATAATGTGACTGAGCTCCAGCTTCCTACTGGGATGTTAGAGAACTCGAAATCTTGATGGTTCTTGTACAGAGATCAAGAGAACTAAATGCTCTTGTTAATGTAATGTCTTTAATCCCGCTAGTAGAGGATTGGTGTGAACTTTTGTACAACATTTAAGGACCCCGATAGTAAAAGAATACTGTATAAATGTACAATGTACAAATATTTATTATTTATTCTTGTATTTTACACTTCTTTAAAATACTTTGATCATTATGTATGTCTTTTTTGTGGAAAATTGACATCAAAACATTTTTGGACTGACAAGTTTGGAGAAAGTGTCAAAGTGGTTGAATACTGACACCACAGGCTCTGATCTTTGCAACCGTTATTAGAAATGTAAATCTAACAGTTACACAGAGAAACAGAAGCACAGGCAGGGGACTTGTTGTGATCAAGATAGAGGAAAGACTTGTGGCTTTCTAATGGCAATGCAGTGTTAATGGACAGGTTGAGACCTTCATTGGTCAAATTCAGTTCCTGCAGGTACACCAGGTTAAGTTCACAAAATCTCCATTTCGTAAACTTGTATACCAAACTCTCTACTATTAGAATGGAAATAAAGCCTGAACAAACTGCAGCTATTTGTTTCACTAAATAATGACCATGTTTTATGTAACATGATTTATGTGGTAAACTCCCATAATCCCCAGATTGTCCAAATGGAAACAGAAGAACATTTACCTGACCAATGGAGAAAAATGTGAGCCATATACTGTGCATCATTATCCATTACTTTCATTTATC
This sequence comes from Labrus bergylta, assembly GCF_963930695.1. Classification (NCBI taxonomy): domain Eukaryota; kingdom Metazoa; phylum Chordata; class Actinopteri; order Labriformes; family Labridae; genus Labrus; species Labrus bergylta. The sequence continues at coordinate 21,683,198 of NC_089209.1, read as the reverse complement.
ATTCTCATCTATTCTCCTCAGGTATCATCAGGAGATGAGCAGAGGTGGAAAAAACAAATTACACTATCTGAGGAGGAATGAAACCAAACGCTCTCTATGCTTCTCCATTTAGGTCCTCTATTCATACTAATTGCAATATTTAACTTGCTAACCTCAATAAATATTTAAAGACTATTATTTATTGCAGTCTTAGAGTTGAGCTTCAAATATGAGCAGGCTATTTGTGAATACATTCACAGAGAATATGAAGTACCCCTAAGCTCAAAGCTGCTTTGTAAAAGCTTAATGGTTGTTTGTACATGGTGGAGTATTGCCAGTTTGGAGCAGAGGTTGAGGAATCATGAACAACTGTACAAGACATGTTTAACAAATGGACCAAGAAATCAATGTAATATTAAAGTTCAGAGGAGAACATGCATTAATAATTCCTTTAGACTTTGAGCCTTTTTAGTGAGTGATCAACAAATACAAAGTGCTAACGATTCCATTGTTGTCCAACCAGCTTTATAGAAGTGAGGGATGTAAATGGAAATCCACTGTATTATTTATAGAGGGACATATTCTGTGCTTTGAACTTTTAAGGGTTAGCATCCAAACAAACAGAAACACATTCTGTATCATGCTACATAACACATTTTACCACTAACGTCACACTACTTCTTTAAGTCAAAAACACAAAATAAAAAATCACCTACGTGCTGTTAAATCAGTCTTTGCAGTGCAGATCTTTGACATCTATTGCGCCTGAGAGCATGGGAGCTACAATACTGAACATCAGCATGCTAGCATTGTCATTCTCAGCATGTCAGCATGCTGACATTAGCATTTAGCCCAGAGCACTGCTTTGCCTCAGTACAGCTCAAGAGAGCTGCTAACATTGTTGTAGACTCTTGTGATTCACCCATCCACTCATAATAGCATGAAGTGTAAGACAAAGTGATGACAACTTTGGTAGCTTTTAATCAGGGTTGGGACAAAATATGTTAAGAATTTATCAATTTATCATCGTCATGGCTTGTGTGATAGTGTTATTGAATCTGTTGCAGTATATCCATATTTTAATTTTTAAATGATACAATGCTGTAAAACACTTTCCCTGCCAATTTGATTGACTCTTCATGATTCTTTGGTGCATTTCACATGAATGAATGTAACAGAAGTTAATCGGCCAAAAAAAGACACAGATTGCAGTGAATAAAAACATGAATCTGATCTAGCAGGGATCTGCACACAGACAAAAAAAGGGGCTTGAGCACTTGCCCTTTCCCTTTTAAAGAGAAAGTGCCCTTTAAAAAAATATAAATAGGTAATGTATTCTTTGTGCACAGAGTCGCCCCAGGAACAGATATATTTGGTTAAATAAGAAAATCAGGTCAGGAGGTTATGTTTTCCAGGCCAGCGCTATACCCTCTTGTCTGTCCTCTTTCCTGTCAAAAAGTTGTAATTTCAAGTATATGTTTATTACATTATTTGCAAAGAAATGTCCTTTTGTGAAATGGGGGCCCTTGTCCCTCTAAAATCCTCTACACGCCCCTGTGGTCAACTCCTTCATAAAATATCACTACTCATATTGCTGATATTTCTCAACCAATCAAAGTTATTTAATTAGAAACATGTTTAGAGAGCGTTTCAGACACTTTTTGACACCATTTTTATTTCCATGCACACATTCACAGCCCACTGAAAATGGCCCTGTGAACCCCCTTTGGGGTCCCGACCCACCAGTTGAGAACCGAAGGTCTAAATAACCTCAATAGAAGCCTCCTTCTGATGAGTGCAGTTCAATCACTGCCAACACAGAGACAGTGTCAGCTTCATACAGTACAAACATTTCCAACACACTACATATATATTAAAACAAGTACGCTCTAAGCCTATATTACAGAACGTAATAATAATGATAATATCCTTTCAGAGAAAAACGATCGGTCCTACAGTGGTGATAATGGATAGATATTGCAATTGATTTACGTGGGTAAGGCAGGCATAATATTCATATTATGAGGGATGAGTCACTTCATTCTCTCTGGCTGCTGGTCACTTAATTCAGTCTGCTGAAAGGCGACATTATTTCATTATCTAAAAAAAGAAGGGGAAAAAAAAAGATGGCACATTAACTGAGATCACTGCAGGAATACTTCCAGGAAGACTGGGCTGTTATTTTACTCTTCAGACAGCATGGAAATGTACATTATTTATTGGTGTATCTAAAAGAAAGAAGAAAAGAAAAAAAAAATAGAGTTAAACTGCCCATAAAGAATGATATCCAGCACCACTGGGACCTCCTGCAGAAGTCAACAGTCACATTATCTCCCATAATTCATAAAACTCTCCTGCTTTGAAGTACTGCCACCTGTCTTCCCCCCCCCCCCCACGGTGCTCTTCCCTCCCCACCGTCCTCCTCCTCCTCCTCCTCCTTCCTCCAGGGACGGTGGCTTTAATGTCCTGTCTCATCTCTCTGGGTACGGATGCGCTTTTCCATTTGGTATTCACCGTGAAACTGATCGCCCACTTGTGCCGACCTTGCAGTGGACCTGCTCTGCCTTGGTAAGGCAGTCTGGCCTCGCCTGGAATGCCAAACGCTGCAGGCAACGTGTGACCCTGGGAGGTGTTGTTTTAGAGAAAGAGGAAAATATTATATGCATATCTACGTGATTGTGAGTGTGTGCATGTGTGTGTGCGCTCTGTGAGTGCTTCTGTCACTGAGCTGGGAGCCACGGTTCATCACTTTGGCTCAACCTTAAATATTAAATATTGGACAGGCCTGGGATTTCGATCAGCTCATTTGCATCGCAGACGCAGTCGGTAACAGCAGATCTGAAAATAATTGCTCTCCTAAATGTCACTGCAGTTGTAGTATCAGAATTGAATGAACTAGGTAACCTATTCCTCAATTCAATATAAATAATCGGATATTAAATTCTACAGTGTGTGAATATCTGTGCACCCGCCGTGGTGTTCCACAGAGTTCTGAGTGATGCAATGGGTCAATAACACTCCAAGGACTCTCACAGACGAGTCAATACGACACTGGTTTCAAAGTCTACAACTCTCTGTTAAAAATGATACGTCTCAGATGAACATGACCCTGATGACATCATCACGGATAAAAATGTCCAACTCTTCGAGGCACCCACCTTTTTTCTAAACTGTTTTCTCTTTTGGAGAATTTAAAGTTAGAATTTCAAAGACAATCAGATAAACAAAAAGTTTGTAAATGTTCCATCTGAGTTAAAACAATGGTGATTAGGCCAATGACATATGCAGGGTTCTGTATTTTTATCATAGACTGTTAATATTAATGGATGAGTTACGTCCCTCATCTGTTACTGCAGGGGGCGCCGGAGGCTCATCGGCAGTAGCCGCCATGCTAGAAATCTGTCTCAACCTAACTTTCAGTCAACATAACGACAGGCTGAGAGCTGGAGCTGAGGCAGGTTTTTTTTCATAAAAATCAAAAATTATGCATGATAAAAATGTGGGGCTCCTGCAGACAGCCTCAAGTGGACACTGGAAGAACTGCAGAATTTTGCACTTCCGCATTGGCTTCATTTTTCAACAGCAGAGGTTGCTGCTTGGTTTTTACAAAATGGATGTCAAGTTGACAATTCTGGAAAAAAGTCACACAGTGACATCTATCACCCAGCTGGTGGTTAGTCTTCCAGAAAGAGTAGGCGTTAACGGGATTGTCCTCTCCGGTCTCTGCTGAGTCACAAAGTAAATGTTGAAGCTGGCGAAACAAACAAGAAAAATGATTGATGAACAATCAGATGAAACCTGAAAAAGAAATGTAAATCCCAAAAAGAAGGAACACATTTTACAACAAGATGAAAACAAAGTGAACTTTCATCAAGTTTGGATTTTTTGGTTAAAAAAAAGTATGCCTGCAATTACCGACTATAGCCACAGGTGTCCCCAAAGAGAAGAAACGATAAGATCCCTGAGATTACTTTTTTATTGTAGACAAATCAGTGCAGTATAACTTAATAAACTGCAAAGCATTAGTGTGTTTCTATAATGTGAGCATTTTAGAATACAAGGACTAATTTTTTTAGGTTGAGGCAGTAATAATTTAGTGTATGTGGAATTAAAATGAAATATGTGTATAAGTACAGCCTTACAGCACTGCGAGCATGGCAGTGATTCTTAGCCTTATTACTATTTGGCCTTTGCTGAGTCTGCCAGACAACTATTTGCATTCAACATGAAACCAACAGCAAGACACCTCCGCGCACTGCAGCTCCAAGCTATTTGGAGCCGACCACCAAACACCTCATCATCATCTTTGCCTTAACTGTGATTAATGTGCTTTGCCCTGCTGGGGTTAAAACAACCGCAGAGCGCCGTTTATTGGCTTCCCCCATGTGTTTGTTGACAAGCTGTCCTGGACACACTTAACATATCATCCTGCAGGAGAAGGAGGTTACATGGCAGCTACTCAGGGGTCAAGAGGTCATCTTATTACAGTACCATCTTTTAACAATGAAGCGCCCTCTGACAGATAAATAGACATATGATTGCATGGGCATGGGACGCTTCATCATACTGCTGTGCTCTGCGGCTTCACGGGATACCGCACCATCGCCAGCAGTTGCAGGGAGACGTGACGCTCCGGCAGCCGATTGGGGAGCGAGAGAGGAATGCGGGAGTGTAATCAGAAACACATGGTGCTGAGTGCGAGGGCCCTGTCTGCTGAGGGAGGATACCAGGAGACAAACATAGCTCCACACTTGGACGCAGACACAAAAACTCAAATACACACAAAGGGCTTTGTGAAAACATACCTAAAGAGGGAGATGTAGGACATGTCATTTATTCTGCCTCAGTCCGACTCCCTCCTCAGCAGGACCGCAGCTCAAACCCAACGCAGTTTGAAAGGAGAAAGGAGAGCACAGCCGGCCTGCTAAAGATTTAGCAATAAGGAGCAGTCAAAAATGATAAAGTACGCCTACGTGTTCATCTGACATTAAGAATAGTTGCCGTTTCTTCCTCAGTGCAGCCGCAGCTTCAGTCTTCCTCGCCCTCGACAAAACCGCAGGGCCTGTGCTATATATACAGGCCGGGAAAACATTGCAAAAAGGCCTGGTCATCAGTCATTCCCCTCTGATGGGCCCATTGGCATATGTTACAGAGTTGGAACAGTGCTTACATGCTGACTTTATGTGCTGACAACAAAAGCAAATTGCCTGAATAATGCAAAACCAATAACAGTTTGATTATTATACTACAATGGAAGACAAAGCATGTAAAAGACGCTCAATGAAAACACCCAGAACTCACACAAACAATACCCGGAAGGTTGTATATCTTCTTTTAATTCCATTTTTAATCCGTTTTTATCACCTACTGTAAATTCTCATTTATAGTGTAACGGAACCCCTTCCAAAATTGGACACAGCTAATTTTATTTCCTGGGCTACTAAGCTTAACGATAAAGTGTGCCTGGAATTTATGGTGGTTTCCACTGGCTAACCAGAGCGGTCCAATAGCGGTATCAATCAGGGGGTGGGTGGGGGGGGTAACTTCTGCAAGGCCAGTGCTTTCTGGAATTAAGACTTTGCTCCCGACTGCGCTGCTCTCAAGTGTGAGCCACAATTACATCCCAGGCGTTCTGTTCTCCACGCCTTTCCTCCTAGCACTGGGACTGACTCTTTCTGCACCAGTTGGGAATTTCTTTTTGCATTTATAAAAATCTATTTCTGTAGTGGAGGAAGCATGTCACAGTGTATGACTTTTTTTTCCACAATGAATTAAATTTCTCTCTGAATATTTCTCCTACGTACAGAGGGGTTCTGATAAGTGAATTTGCCTCCATAGACGGTGTTTAATTACTCTGCTGAGGTGGGATGAGAGAACTGAGCTAAAAGCTTTTTTTTTTTTAAACTATGGGATGTGAAAGTGACTGGCTCCATAAAGCTGTTAAAGTGGATGATGCTTTTTGTCACGCAAAAATGTTGACATTTACACTTTTGACATTTGCCATCATTCAGATGGAACAGTTGCAGAGAGCAGCGTATGCTCTTTCATTATTTTGTTCCAGGTGCTCATGGGGGAGCAGTATTATTCCTGTGTAATTATAGTGGGTTGACACTTTCACTTTTTACAAAACCTCATCAGCCAAAATAACAGGAATGACCATTACTAGCTGGAAAGTTTCCTGCTCCTACAATCTCGAAAATCCCAAGGTACATTTTCTCATTCATTCATATCAATTATAAAAGGATAACATTTGTTTTTGGTCATGTGCATCTCTCTGAAATCTGTATCTTATTGTACCAATGTGTGACTCTTTACAACATTTTCTTTGCCTTTGGAGACATTTTGAATCTCACTGTTATTGTTGCCATCTCTTTGTAGTGATATCACATCTTTTTGGAGGGACTTTTGGAGTAATTTGTTTCGGGCATTCGGAGTCTCTTTCACAGCCTTTCCCATCTCTTTGCTGATGCTTTGTATCTTCTTGTGGTTCTTTTCTTGTAATCGTTCTACAATTCCTTAAAGTTATTTTTGGTATTATTATGCTTCTTCTTGCTTCTTCTTCTTCTTGCATCACTCTGTTTTTAATCCATTCTTCACAATACATTTTAAAATTGAGTCAAACAGTGGCTTTGGCCCAGAAGGACTTTCTTTTTCCTCTGTGTCAAATGCCCAATGTATTTGGCTGGATACTCCGATTTGTATTTATGTATGTGTTATTCAAAGTTCATCATATATCAAGAGAGAGACAGCTGGGTCCTCTACTGTCAGCTAGGTTCAACATAAACAGGATATCGTTTGTGTTATCAGGCTTCACGTCGCCTAACATCTGCAATTCTGAAAGACACAACATGCTGGTTATCTACCAGATGTTCAGATCTATACATGAGCTAGTATTATAAAAACTTTCAGCAACATATGACCAATTGAAAACAACAACTGTAAGAACAGAGCAGAGTGGCTTATTTAAAAAAAAACAAAAAAAAAAACACACATAGCAAACTACACTTTGAAAAGAAAAATGAAGCAAAAAAAACATAATGAAAAAACAACACAGTTAACATATTTAGAAGGGAGAGTGTATACTACTAATATGTAGCTTAATAGGCTGTGGTTCAGTGGTATAGCTGGTCGTCTCTCTCAACAGAAAGGTCGAAGGGGCTGAAGCAGCGTTAGCAATTCAGGGTTAGGTGTCTTGCCAAAGGACAGATGTTGTTTCAGGAGCTGGGGATTGAACCCACAACCTTCAGGTCTACCAACTGATCCACAACCGCCCCTTTTTGTGTAAGCTCAGAATACTGTACAGTATTATCAAGAACATAAAAACAACTCTGAACATTTTGTCAATGATGATTTTAGGAGTCAAAAAAGAGTTTATATTGTAGATGCTGTTCAACAAGGATATTTCATGGATTTGATTGTTCGCTCTTTGGTCTATAAATATTACATGCCTTATATAACTCTTCAGCTTCTGAGAAGTAAGAGTTCCAGTGTTGTTTTTAACTCAAGAAAAAAAAAAATGTTGTCCTGACTCTTAACCCCGAAATGGCATCTGCAGTGACCAGTGAGCCAAAAAGAAAATGCTGTTGACTTGCAAAGTGAGCTGGCTTTTTGTTCTGCTTCAGTTGTAAGCACACTGGGCACAGAAGTGTGGCCGGACAAATAGCCAGATCCAGATTTACTTAATGGGGTGTGGTTCAGTGCTGCATCAAGAGTGTGGATATACGCTTGGGTCTGAGTGTGGAATAAAATAAAGAGCCTATGCTTGAGCGCTTTGAGAACATAATCCTTAAACACATTTTTGCAGTCCAGGGTGAATTGACTTCTTCAGAAGTGTTGTTGAATTGTATGTCTGTTTTACTTTCAAGATGAACATCACAAAGATTTCATATTAGAACATCATCCTAGATGTTTCTTTTTTGCTCCACAGGGGTTTTTATTGTGGAGTTAGTGGAGTCAGGGGTGGAGGATATCTACACGCTGAATTCATCCCTAAGGCAAACTCAAAGACAAGATGACACATCTTTGCAGAACATCAGATGAGATGTTGAACTACAAATTGCTTACATCTCTAACTGCATCACTTCCTCTGGAAGCATTTCCACTTTTGAACAGAAATTTCCAACTCCATATTATCAGGCACACAGTATAAAACACTGCATTAAGAAAATGCCTGTTACTGGTTGGTCACATGAATTTAAGGAGTTATTTCTGCAACAATATTTTGGTTAGTTTGGAGAGTATGTTCTACTAGTTAAGATAAATCTTACATGAGAGTGATGCAACCAAACACTGACACAATTTAAGTTACAAACGAACTAGTTTGAACAACTGGATTGGTGTGGACATTACTCCAAAACTAAAGACATAACTTACACATAGCTGGTGCAACTGGACAAAGAAGTCTTTAAGATGTGATTGCATTTTACCAGGTAGAAACAGAAAGATTGCTTTTGTCTGCTTCCATTTGCAACCAAGAACGCACATTTTTTAGAGCATATAAAGACTGTTAACTTTCTCATCTTCTAAATGTCCTTTTTTCTGTTCTTTGTATCTTGCAGCTTGTAGCCTGTGGTCATAATATCATGTAGGGTGAAAGGAAGAAGACAAGAGAGGAGTAAGTCAAGAGTCCGAGTGACTTTACGAGACAGACCAAAGAGAAGAGGCATCCTTGAGGTTGACACCGATGGGGGAGAACTAATCTGCCTGCAGGCTGTGATTCAGACCCAAGGTGAGCCGTGTGACATTTTGAGCTGATTAGGAATTTCACCAGCCTTAGCCTTTTTGTGTCGTGTCAACTACTCTGACATTGCATTACGCCGTTTCATTATCATGCAGTCACATCTAATAAGGGCATCGTCCTCCAACCTGAAGAGGAGCATAAAAAGGCCTCTTTAATGCATGCTCAATGGAGAGGCGGGGGTAAAAAGACAAATCAAGCCTGTAACTGTTAGATGAGTGCAACTGGGCTTTTGGCCCAGAACAAATTGCATTACTGTCACATTATGTCCCTGGTATGCATGAATTAAGCACTGACTGGGTAACTCTCAGCCCTTCCCCACTAACCTCCTCCCAAAACCTTCCTCAATTTCTAAATCATTTATTTTCCATCGGGGAAAAGAGACAAGCCATTTCTCCCTTTTCTCCATCCACTCTTTCCGTCATATTAGCATGGAGAACAATCTAACACTTTCTCTGCTCAGCTGGAGGAATGTGAAAATCACACGGAGAGAGGAGTGTGGTTACAGCCGATGGCCTTTTCTCTGCTGATTCAGACATTGCAAGATGATGAGAGGGTTCTCTAGTCAGAGTGACTCCTCAGCCAACACTCCACCAAGACCAGATATGCATTTTTATTCAGGTCAAATGTCAGGCTTTAGCTGGCTCTAAGAATAGCTTTTGTGGCTCAGGAAAAGGTCACAGTGCCCCCTGACTGGAAAAGAAAAGGGCCAAAGACATTTGGGAGTTTGATTTCTCTCCCACTGGCAAGTCTAAGAGCTCTTGTCTGACTTTCCCAAGCCTTGAGGCGAAGAAATGTGTCATGCCCAAACTGACAACTCGTCCAAAAAGATTACGGGTAAGATATGTCCATATTGTCACCCTAGAACGAAGCGTCTGAGTGGACAAATGCAGAAGGCCCGCCCCCCCCGCCGAGGGGACTGAGCTGTCTCACCCTGTCTCGTCGCCACAGCCTGCATGCGCCATGATTTTCTGCAGACTTGGCTGCTGATGAAGTCGCCTGTTTTCGGGCAGACAAACAATCGCTCGGTGTAGTTCAGAGTTCACAAGAGTCACATCCTGCAGGAGACTGTGCGCACAAGATATGAATTTGGTAGAAATGAGCGATGGGAGTTTGGCTGACCAAGTGGCGAGAGGGAAAGGACAGAACAATGTCACGGAAGTGAAAAATGAATTTGTCTCATCGGTATCTGTCTAATTGTTTGCTTCCCGAGTGATAAAAGCCAAGAAAGAACACAATGAGACAGGAAAGAGGGTGGGGATGGGTTCAGCTCGGAACACAATCTTATTTCTATTAAAGAAAAAAAAAGGGGAACATGACCTGCTCTATTTGTATGACGGAAGGGGAAAATGGGATATGCAGGCTACCATATAGCTCCGAAATGTGCAGCACTCAAACATGTGCTACATCAGTTTCAAATTCATGTCATATCTTTCTCTCGCTTCTTTTTCTCCCATAAAGCACGGAAAGCCGGTCTATTCTTAGCTGACTCCTCCGCAGGTGAATTATAGATGAGATGAAAAGCTCATTCTGATATTTGGCTGATCAAGTGTCATGCTAAACGCCACTTAAAGTGTGATATAGCTCGCCGGGACAGAGAGCTTTCTCTCCCCCCCCCCCCCCCCCCCTCCTCTTGGCAATCACCACAGACGCACAGCAGGCAAGGCGAGCAGGCGAGTGAGTAAGGGAGTCACATCGTGGAGGCGGCTGAGCGGACGAGATATGAGGCGGACAGTGAGGGTGACACACAAACAGCCATGGTCATTGAGGGCAACCGGTAGGGAGAAACACTGTCTGGGTGTAGATAATAAGCTAGCTGTCCCCTTGGTTATTGCAGCACGTCCAAAGGCGAATCCCACTGAGACCTCAATTCAAGGCATGAACAGTCCATCAGCGGCCGACACGTGACTCAGCTAGGTGTGTCCTATTAATTTAGGAATTTATGACTTTGACAATGTGTCCCTGGACCAACTGGCTTGTAGCCTCATAGAAAGAGTTCATGTCATACAATTCCATGTCTGTCCATGCATGTGACATCTCATGTGCGAGTTTGAATTATCCTGTATGAACATCACCTTTACAAGGTTATATACCCCGATCAGTGCAAACGTTATCTAGAATGGAAACACGGTGTAGTTCAATTGGCTTTCTACAAGTTACTCCGTCATAGGACATGACCTTGAAAAAAAAAAAACACCTCAGGATAAATGAGGTGGATCTCAATGGTTTAGTCATTTGCACATGTGCTTTCTCTGTTGACATCAATCCATTTCTATATGCAGTCGAGGTTCAAAGGTCTTCTATTTCCACATATATCTCCTTTTCTTCCAGCAGCCCTGACAGCTGATTGCTCAGAAAATTAAAAAAACATGTGCAGCAGGCAGGAGAAAGAAATGTTCATTACAAGACAGCTTTACAGCTTTAAGTTCATACAGCGTGACATAACCAAGTTCATACAGCGCAAAACAGGAAAACACAACTTAATACAGAGCTGAACTATTTCATCAGAAAGCAAGTGTGAGGGAGGGGCTTTGTTTCAAATGTGACAATGCTGATCCCATATCATATTGTGGGTATTGATCTGGCAACAAGTTCCACCTAGCAAAACAAAAACTGCCATGTGTTCAACGCTAAATCTGCTAAGTATCATCCTGATGCTAGACACAAATGTTAAATATGGGACACGTTTGAATGTAAAAATCACTCTAGTAATATGACTGTCTTAACCTTATAAAGGAAAATTAATCATATTTAATCAACATGTATTTTTTTTAAAACCTCTGCATCCTAAGTGAGATCATTGTCTTCCAAAAGAAACCTGAGGCAAATAAATGCAGGGCTCAAATCATTTACCAGGAGACAGAAAGCGAGCTCCATAGAACCTTTGTACAGCACATTTGTCAGGTCGCCAGCACCACGGTTTTACTCCGTTGGACGTCGCTCGCCCTGCCCCACTGGATCCGATTCTGGAACGTGAGCGCAGGGGAGAGCCACATGAGAACTATAAAATCAAGCAGGAACTGCACAAGAAAAACGTTCAGACATGTTGCTTTGTCTGTCTGAGGATGATTTGTTGTACATTCGTTGCATGTTTTGATGTAATGTTGAAAGAGTGTATTGGGGGTGGGACCAAATAGACACAGGGGCAAAAAGACTCAGGTGAGACTAAGAACACAAGTGAAACTGATGAAAAAGGAGGGACACACACAAAGGGAGGAAGTGAAACCAGACATGATACACAGGGGCAAGAACTACAAAATAAAACAGGGAAACAGAAAGAACTAAACTTGGAATGAATACAATAAAAATACACACAAGAGAAACAAGCAACACAACAAGGAGTAAACTAACTAGACAAGGGTACACCATGACAACATCAAGGAAGGAACAAGTCAGTCAGCGGCACAAATTCGATTTTTCATCGATATTTTCCACTAGCTTTGAAAAAAAAAAGAGGGAAAACTATTCAAATTGTTACTGGTACTTCAAAAGGGAAATAATAAACCTATCACAATTCAAATTATATTTGCTTGGAGAGAAGGGGCCAGCAGAAGAGTTGTTACTTCTTGTATTCAATCGAGAGCAGCAACCAGATGTTACCTGGGAGCTATAGGAACAAATTTGGCACGGGCACAATCTTATGGGACTGAATTACGCCATCTTTGAGTCCAGCATCCACGTCTTAAAAAAAAAAATACATCTATGCTTAACACATCTCAGCATGTTCCTCAATTCCTTGTCCTCTAGGAGCTTCATAATGGAAGTGAGTCCATTTTTTTCTGTTGAAATTGCAGCTTTTGTGCTTATTTTGTCATATTTCTTTGGCGTATTATGCTATTTTAACTTGTGTTTCAGCTGTATTTTTCTAATTAGTAATCAGTGGAAGTGTTGTTTATTATGTTTGGTCTTTTTGAATGGTTTTTTTTTATAGTTATTGTGTGTTGTGTTTGCACTCAACACCATTGATTTTGATGTATATACTTATTTTTGTAGCCAGAAGCTATACAGCAATGCAGGTGATGATTTCAAAAACACTATGTAAATATGTAAGCAGTCCAAATATAGCTTTTGAATATATTCAGTGGTGTATACGTTCCAAGAGTCAGGCACCTGATGAGAGCAAATAAAAAACAGAACTGAAAGTTGTTGTCAAAAACAAGCCGTGTTTTGCGATCTATGCCTTGGATACTTTTCAGTGGCTAGGGCAACTATACCCACTGATGCTTCTGCATTATGTGTGCAGCTAATTACCTCTCAGGGGATTACCTTTGCAGTGATTGCCACTTTCAAAGCCTCCTTGATGCCAAGCACAACGCGACCCGTGCAGGTGTGGCCCCGACTGTTCTCGCTGGGCGTAAAGTGTTTGAGCGCTTCCAGTAGGGGTGCTAAAGGAAACCTTCTCAACCATGAATAGTAAATGAACCCAAAGTGAACATTAGTATCTCAAATATGTGCTTGGCCTTGCTCCAGTGGAAAGGAAATGACCCCTGCGTAATGCATAGAAAATGTAAGGCAGCAACGGTATTGACGTTGGATTTGTGAGGTGTCTTCAGCATCCCCAGAATATGTTTTGATTCCGTGTATCTGTGAAATTCCCCCTTCTTTTTTCACTGGGAAGAAATGGATTTGTGGAAACTCCAGGGGGGCTGCTAGATCACTGTCAGATGTGACACGGTGTAAGCTGCAGTTTGTTTTCCCAGCTTCTTTTCATAGTCGATGAGGATGCTGTGACATGACAGATACCAGAGAGAACATCAGTCTTTGTGCCCTTCAGAGATGTCCCTTAGAAAAAAAGAAAAAAAAAAGACAACTCCTTTTCGTTTGAAGTGTTTTCACCATGTTACACATGTTTTTCTGCTACTGACATAAATCCCACATTTTTTACTGTAAAAACTCTGCACTTGCACAGGTAGTACCCAAGTGCATTGGGACCACTTACCCATTCAGCTTATAAGTTACTACCACAGGGCATGATGAAATTCAACCTCTAAAAAAACCCAAACACTATAAACACACAGGCAGCAGGAGAAGGCATGGGATCTAAGTGAATTTGCGCAGAAAAAAAAAAATTCCAGCCACCGAGCTATGTAAATGTATCCACAGCCATGAGTAGCTTTGGCCCCTCGCAATCCAGGATATTTACGAGCTCTCATTAGCAAATGACTTTCACACCGGCCTGTGTACCGAATCCACTCTGCTTTTCACTTCATATTGTAAAATAGAAAATCCACAGAATTAATGTCCTGTAAAATATAGTCGTCATAAAAAAGTGTTGCGAGCTCTCGCGCAACGCCAAAAAATGTTCCCCCTATTCACTCAAATCAGCTCAATTAACCTGCAGGAGAGAACATGGTGTTTTAATTCATTACCGCCCACAGCACCACAATAGGTGTGTGTTCAGTGAGGCTGCAGACTGACAAGCATTCTCACACCATTACTGTGGCTTGACTTGAAGCCAATGCAGGGAGCTGACTTGAGAATAATTGCCAAAAAAAAGTAGGGACAAAAGCTCAGTGCGAGCTTATATCAGAATGAAAATGCTGCTTTCAGTGTGTTTGCATATCCTCCCAAACCTGCAAACTTTCTGCCGTGCCAGGCGGTGTTTCAGCCTTATCATAGGTGATGCCATCTGGCATGCCAGGGCCAATGATTGAATGACTGCTGAGTGTGTGGCATATTGCCGGCTGGCAGGTGGATACATTAAAGCCGTCCCGGGAGAGTCAGCAGTGGCAGGCGAAGCTGAACACACACACACACACACACACACACACACACATACACACTCCCTCTTCCTCAGCTGACACGCTTAGGACACTCCAGTCGAGCGTGCATCATTTCTGAAATCAAGGCGCCACGTCTCCATCCGTACATGCTGAAAAGTGAGCCGTGTGTGGGAAAACATTGCTGTCATACGTGACACAGACAGCAGCATAGTGTCTCAGGGACAATGACAGGCCTCATACTGGGAGGACAGTGAGTTATGATGTCAGCATGCAGGCATGTTGAAGTGGCTGGAGTTGTATGTGTGGTGATGTAAAAATAGAGGAGCTGGTGTTAAGGAAGCTCAGTGGAAATAAAATGGACAATAATCTGCATAATTAATTAATGCTTAATTATTGTAAGCACAAAATTCAAACTGGGAACCTCCCGCTGGGCTCATCGCCCCCCCCCCCCCCCCCCTGTTTACTGCTTGTAACTTCACTGGAAACTTCCTGAGAATAAGCCAAATACAAGCTAACCATATTAGTTTGTATTTGGCACCTGCCTGTTCAACAGAAAGCAGGCCAACTCTGCGTCCACTGGTAAAAGCCAACCCAAGGTTCACCCTCGTTTTAGAATGAGAATGCTTCATGTTTCGCCTCACTATGGTTTATATTTCTCTTCTTTGCCGCTACGTCCGCGTCCGTCATATTCGCGGGTTTCAACCACGTCCAACTGTTGAATCGTATCCACTCCTCCACTCACCCCTGCGCTGTAATTGGCTGGGGGAAACACACCAGTTGTCCGCCTTGTCAACAAAAACAAACCAAAACATCAAATCCAGACAGAGGACAGGGTCTCTGCAGACACAGTCGCCACCACACATAAGTGATGATTAAGCAGCATTACTTTTGAATAAGTCTATATTTTATATTTTAGGAAAAAGCTACTGACTAGATCTTAAATGTTACTAGTAGTAAAAATAAATATTATGCATGTTGAGGCTTGCTTCCAGCCACTGATTTGTCTGCTTGCCAGTATTAAAACATGAATTGGTAATGATGGAAAATGTTAGCAGTGCAACAGTGTGACTCATTGATGTGTCTTTAATGACTTGTGGGCATAGATGTAGCTCTGAGGCACAGAGGAGCAGGCCGTTGGATTCAGACACACTGACATATTTGTTGAATAGGTTCGCAGTTGATTTAGGTTTTTAAATTGTTTTTGAATATAGAAAACCAGATGTGTCTTTTAATATCTGTTTCAACATGTATATCCTGCATGCTCAAAGTCAACACATAGACTTCAAAAACTGTTCTGAGCTGCTTTAAGAAATTCTCTCTTTGTGGTTACATCACAGCCTTTCTTTAAAATCTGGTCCAAACCAGCAGACAAGCCAGAGCAAAGCGACTGCAGCCAGCGTTGGTATTAAGCAAAATGGAAATAAAAAATGACCTTTTTAATAATGGTTTCCTGAAAATGCTGCCTTTGTTAGGAGATTTTTTGACTGTGTGTGTTCAGAACAAAATGCCATGAAAAAAGTAAAAAGTAAATGGAGTTGACCTTGAATAGTGCTGTTTTAGTCTTCTACTCAAATCGATTCAACCTGCATTTTACATTCACCCATTCATACAATCATGGACGAAGATGCTCTGTAAGTATTAATTAATATCATTCATACACATTCACATGACACTGGCATAGCAGTATAGGAGCAATCTGGGGTTCAGTGTCTTGCCCAAGGACACATTGACATAATGTCGGAGCTGGGAATCAAACCCCAACTTTCCCACTGATCCTCAGCCGCCCAAAACTAAGAAATCAAAGACTTTTTCTTTATGTATTTTTTAAAGGCATATGTCATGATTTTTGAATGTTTGAATAATCGTTCATTTCTAAAAAGTCAAAGAGTTCATGCAACTCTTATCTCAATTTAAAAATGTATTTTTCTCTCCATTGTTTTCTCTGCTGCTACTCCCATCAGATGGCGGCTGTATCTGAAAGAGAAGAATGTTTACAGCATTAGGAAACAAAGAGGAAAGAAGCATTAGCTGTGGTTATTATGGGTGAAACGCTGTGAGGTTCTGAACCAGAGAGAAATATGGAGACTGTATGTAGAGACTACATGACTGTGAAATGTAAACATTCACAAAAACGCAGCTGAATTAATGTAGGCAGATTCTCAAGATTGCCAGGCGAAGTTTAGATTTTTATTTGATTTTATTTTTATATTAACAGGTTTTTCCAGGATTCTTAATCCAAGTCTGTACGCATTTGCATGAAATTGAGGATATAAATAAACTGGAAAAATAAAGTGCTGTGATTGTAAAGCCTCGAAGGAATGTTGAAAATGACAGAAAGCTGAAATGAGGCAGGATTTATTCCTGGTACGCAGGAAAATTCAGCCAAAAACAACCCCTGACCTCTACATTTACATACAGGATTCAAGGCTCAGATTGCTTCCAAGAATAATTCAGGGATTAGGTCTATTGTATTTCCAGATCTGTGCAGGTAAGCGACAGGCTTCATTTACATTCCTCTGGCCCCCACGCTGCACAGACTGTGAGTGTCCCCACAGAGACGAAGCAGGCTTTTTCCTGTTGCCTGTTGATGTCATGTCCCAGAAGAGAATAAACGGAGAGTGTTTCCTGTTGATATTAGGATGTCAGCTCCCATCTGTTTGTGCAATCACACTGAAAATCAGACATAGAAAAAAAGAGAGAGAGAGAAAAGACTTGACCTCTTCCACCGGGACACATCCTGACTGGGCATCTGCTCAACTCTCACTGACCGCACCTTCATCCTCCCATTGAAGTCATCCCCCCCTTTATACAATGACACAGACAAAAACAACGTCAGCCGCACGTCCACCTTTACAGCTATCAAATGTCCACAGCTGCTGTGGTGGTAAGTATGCTGCTGGACGTGCGGTTAAATTCCTATCAGACCATGTGCAGAAATATTCGGCCTTATGGAGACAGAGGCCAAGCTCTAAAATTAGTAAAATGTCCTGTTACTTATCTTATTGGTTTAAATTAGTTTTGCAGTCCAAGTAAGAAATCACAAAGAGCTGAGTGAAAAATCATACCCCTGACTATCTGAAAACCTAAACAACAAAAGATCATTTTGGTGAGGACTGTCAGCGGAGCAGATCATGTTTTGATTGACATCTCCTTGATCATTCTTACACAAATGTTGCTTGTGCCAATCAGTGTTGTGTAGCCATAAATAGCACGTTTGAGTTGTATAAGAGAAAGACAAAAGCATTACACCCGGACGTCTGATAATGTGCGTTTTGATTGATCACTGAATTTTGAGTTACATAACACTTTGTCAGCCATTTCAAAGTCAGCGGTTAGCTTTTCACATACCAAGTTGGCTAACATGCCCAAATTGACTCTTAAAGCTTTTAACACAGTCCCAAACGACAGCTCTGCAGAATCATAGGCTGTATAAAACATGGACTAAGTGTCACTGACGTCACACATTGGTTTCTGAAAAGGCTTTTTGAAGTTATACCGTATTGGTCCGAATATAAGACGGCCTTTTTCCCCATCGAAATAGGTCCGAAAAAGTTGGGTCATCTTATATTCGGGGTCTAGTATTCAGAGCGCAGCTCTAATTGTTCGCCTGTCCCTTTAAATGTCAACACACATGACGCGCTCTGGGAGGAGCAGGGGAGTGATGACAGTGAGAGAGAACACAGCGGGGCGGAGGACGTGTGTGAGGAATAGGAGACATCGGAGGAGAAGTTTGGAGAGTTTTAGTTTAGCGGTAGTTTAGTTAAAAACGTTGCCTGTATTTCCTCTGTTATTTCAAAAAGTTAAAAACATGTTGATAATATTGTTTGATTGTTAATCGATTTTAATGTTGAATCATACTGTACATAGTTCGCCCTTATGAAACACTTTGTTTTGAAAAGTGCCGTAGGCCTATACCGATAAATACGGTATGTTAATTATTATTATAATTATTAATACAACAGGTGTTTAATTCAATGTGTTTTTAATATTGTTATTTTCAAATAAAATGAAGTTCTTTAAAAAAAGTTCTTTACAAAAACAAGATCTGGTCTGCAAATCTTTTTTTTCTAAATATGAGTGTTGAAAAACGGGGGTCGTCTTATAATCAGGGTCGTCTTATATTCGGACCAATACGGTATTCGAAATATTTGTCATATTTTGAATATTTTGAATATGGCGCCAAATTTCACCATATATAAAATACTACTTTAACAATCATGTAACAAGCTGAGAGTACGTTTGCCCCACATTGCTTTTTTGCTTGTTTAATTCTGTTGTAAAATGGGCATTTTTAATATGTGGGTTAATAGGGCTGCCTTAGAGTCAGCTGCAAGTGGACATTTGATGAACTGCACTTTTGTATAGGCTTAATTTTTCAAAGCTGGAGTTTGCTGTCTCTTTAAGGCCCTCCTCCCCACCCAGCTTCTTAGTGGGCGTGTCCTCGAAAGAGCTGCCGGGTTGGTCGTGTCCTAAAACTTTGCTCTATGCTTCGTTCTAATAGGTTTCTGGCCACGACTCTCAAAGTTCTCGTAATGTCTCCTCCACGTCCTTGGATTACGCAAACAACTGTGTACCTTGTGTTTAAAGAAACATTGCTGAGGTTCAGTATGGACATCCAACATTGTAACATCATGTGAATGTATTTAAATATGGATCAGCATAATAGATCTCCGTTAAGCGCTGTGTTTGCATTTGTATTCAAGTGTTCGTTTTTAGAACATCATGTCCTAGGATCTGTTGCCCCAGCACCACAGTAACTATAAGTTATATACCAGCATACACATGGGAACCTTATCCACAACAGAAGAGATATAAATCTAACTGCTCTCAGGTGATGAGAACCAAGGGGTACCAAGGTTAAACAAACAGAAAGACAATAAGAGTGCATATGGGGGAAAAATGCCCGTAATATAAATGTCAGTGTTGCACTCTTAAAAAAACTTAAAGGAAATGGTGTAAAAACACAGCGTAACTTTTCCACATTTACAACATCAGAGGTTGTTAAAGAGAGAAGTGTTTGCCTCTAAATCAAGTTCTGCTGATGATCTTCCCTCCACTTTCTGATTAATACGACAGGAAGCCTTTACATGAAAGCACATAAAACCACTGCAGAGACTGTTTCCTGCTCCCGCAGTTTAAATTGTCCTCCACAGTGTCAGTGGGTCGGTAGCAGTTTGAGGAAATGGAGCTGTATGCACAGATGGAAGCCCACACAGCCCCCACCTCCGACTACAAAGACAGTAAAAAGCTGTTGTGAGAGTGTGTGTGTGTTTGTGCAGGCCTCTCTTTGCGCTTGCATTTGTCACAGTCTGTATTTAGGTATGGAAGGTCATCCACGCATGTGCCTAATTTGAGTGTATGTGTGCGTCTATGTGGGTGAGCTCAGCTTGCGTCCCACTGTTGACACTGGCTCGGTGACAGTCTGAACACTCGGCTGTGTTGACAAGTGGGAGTCCCGCCCCGCCTGCCCCTTTTTGTGGAGAATGAATATTAATAATTCAAAGTGATCTCAATGTTGGCTGCCTGTGAGGCTGTTACCCATTACCCCGGGATGAGCTGATATTGCCATTGCATGAAAGGCCACAGACAGGCACGAGGCAGGGGAGGAAAACTGCGATGCGCTGCTTAAAGGCACCCCAGAGGTTTCTGCTCTCAGCTCCACCAAGGCGAAAGGAATGTATTGCTTTGAGACGACAGACAAAACATTAAAAAAAAAAACTGGATTCGTCCTCCTTGGTCCTGGCCTTGACGTTCATAAATAAAACTGTCTCCGTTAGAAAACAAATTGTGCATACAGAAGACTGATTCCTCATTTTAATTTGTCAAACTGTGAGCAACCTTGAAAGTGATACAAATCTCTTTTGAAGCCCTTTATCCTTTTACTCACAATCATTTTGCTCAATTTTTTTTTTCTCATTCCCTCTGTTTCTCAAAGCTCAACGTTTAGGTAATGTATTTCAAACAACAAAACCCTCTGTGTTGAATGCTTCCCACCTGAAGGGAGAAATGGAGGGTGAAGAGTTTGTGTCGCCCTGATGTTGTGCTGCAGCGTTTTTCCCCCTGCTCTGATCGCTGTAGTGCGACGGGATGATGTCCAATCTCACTCACACTGCTCGCCTGATGCATCTGCTTTCCCCCCTGCTGCCACATGGACTACTTCAATCTATCCGTGTGATGTCACATGATAGCAGCCATCATATGACATCACGCTGCTCACAAATCACTGGAGTGTAGACACATGAAGGGATTAGTTGGTTACAAATTGACAGCTTACTGTCTTTGTCACTTGTAAATAAATCACTGGGGGAAAAAAAGGCAGAATTTGTCGACCTGGATGCTTCTCATATTTCAGTCATTTATGACAGTTGTGATTTTTTTTTCTCACAACTGCTGAGATTTGAGGCGTGTCAGAGCAACCTGAACACAACAGAAACACAAGACACGTATCTTTGAATCCAAGAGTAACAAATCAAATTGCCTTTTTTGTTGTTGTTGCACACAGAAGATCCAAACTGGTTCACTTTTCATTTTTGATTTAATCTATTTCTTGATCTGAGAAAAAAAAAATCTTACTTAAATGTACAATATGTAGAAATTTGCAAGAATATTTACACCAAAATATCTAAATTCATAAAAAATGGAGTAATCCTATTTTACATATTTTTTGTTTAGTAGCCTACATTACCTCAAATATTTCCAACAGTTATCAAAGCCAGACAACTCTGTCATTATATAGTTGTAACGGGACATGTCTCCGTGGAAACACAGGATGTTAAGTCTAAGACTGCTACATCAGGAAGCGGGAGCTGCTACTGAAAGCTGTATGTGCTGCTGTGATAAAAACATCATGTCAATTATACTTGGATACATAATTGGTAAACATATTCTCTTCATCAGGTCTGTTTTGCTCATTCCTCTTGACTTGTCAACTCAGAGTTGATTTTCATCAGGGGTGGGGGATGAAGTAGCAGAGAGAATCACTCCCATGATTCCCTGCCAGCCCCAACATCATCTTTTGTCATTGTCTTGATTGAGAGCCACGGAGGAGGAATTTACATACTGTGCGTTTAAGTGTAATACAGTGAAACAAATCCTTCACTGAATACAGTAAACTTAGTAATTGGTCTGTGGACTATTGTTTTGTAATCTCAAATTTGGCATTTATTGGCCGTTTATTTTTTTATTCAGTCAGTAACGACCATAATGATGACATATTTAATCAACATGTTTTCATAATGAAAGCAGAGAAGTTAAATGAGCCAGCCAGAGTTCAGTCTATGTCAGAAATAAATACTGAAATTGCAGGTAAATAGCAACGAGCCAACTTGCAGGCACACATGGCTCTTAAAGGGATTGAGAGGTAACACTCTGATTGGTTCGATTCATGTTATACCCAAAACACACGTGTGTATAACAAAGGCATATAATCCATCCCTTTATACTCTGCGCCCGAATTGTGCGCCATTTAAATACCAATAAATAGTCATACACCCCCAAGATAGCCATGCTTCACACACTTTAGACAACATGCTTCACGCTGCCAAATAGGGCCCTAGAGGTGTACTATAAAAGAAGCTCTGGTGGAATTTCTGTAGTTATTTAGATTATAATGTACAGATGTCATTAGGTTTATTCACTGTTCTCTGATGTCAGTCAGACCTGACAGAGTTCAGTTGTTATTAGAACACCAAGTACAGCTTGGAGAGTGTCAACTGTTCTCCCTGATATCTGCAAGGATGTTTGGTAGACTTGTTGTCTGCTCCAGTGTTATAGACGTCACAGTTTAGTCTAGCTGGGTCAATGTGACATGACCCTGATGTCTTTTTGGATATATGCGATGCCTTTCGAAAAGTTCTGCAGATGTGACTGAGCGAGACACGAGTACAGAAGTGTGATGTTGAATCATGTCTCCTCGAGTATTCATCTGATGTATAAACTTTCATCAAGTAAGCCATCTGAGTCAACTGAGTCTTATTGTATGGAGTCAAGTCTTAGTAATTTCTTCAACAGAAGCCACTAGGCTAGAGGAGAGCATAGCACTCTTCTGAGCCACGCCCTGAGGAACACCGTGTTAGGTCAAAACTGGTCTACATTTTTCCTTGTTTGTTTTTGTCTTTAGTTGGATATGCATTGATTTGTTAAATGCATTTTATCTCTAAGCCTGGAGATATACTCCTGGCTTCCCTACCCTCTGGTTAAGCTGCATTCATAACTTAACAAGGGGTAAGGTCTACAGGTCAACAGCACCTGATCTGAGTAACAGCTGTTTCTCAGAGATCTTCAAAAGAAAATATTTGAACCATTTAACCCTGTTAGAGAGGTCAAAATCTTTCTAGGCTTTAGTAGCAATTAGGTACGAGCGGCAATGAGGTGATTCAGAGAGACAACTTGACCCGAGTTAAGTCGAAACTGTCGGATTGGATTCTTAACGAGGCCCACATTCTGCCGATACTCGCTTAGCAACTGTTTCAAGAGACTTAATGTCAAACACTTAACCTCAGCACAAAGGATATTCACAAAACTTTGACTTTTCAAAGACAGACAGCACGGACACAGAAAGGTTGAGTAGTCGGACAAAGTGCTCCTTTCTTTTGTTGTGGAACCAGCTAACGAAATGAAGCCTGCACATCCTTTCAGGAAGCCAGACACAGAAGATGAGTAGAATCGATCTCAGATTCAGAGGCTGTGCGGCTTAAAAACCAGCTAATGCTCAAATAATTGCCCTGAGAGTCACACATGGAGGTTTACTCTCCCTCGTCTCCGGAAATAAAGTTCACCCTCGTACGTGTGGGCATCCATAAAACTTAACATTCAGCCGGAACCTCGCAATGTTATCATCGCTCTTCCATTTCCCCCGTTTTTTCACAAATCCATATTAAGCCGTGATATGTCTTTGGGGTTTGGCACCTCCACACCTTCAATGTGGAGGAGATGAGAGTCGGCCTGTTAAATATTAATGCGGGGCCAGATGCCCGACTGGCCGCTGGCATTTATCTTAACCTGCTCCAGCAGGTGTGAGCCCAGCAGGTCCCATTGGCATCCAGGAGGAGCACTCAACCTCTGGATCATTTAGAGGCGTTAAAGGATTATATCTGCGCTGAACCGCGACTGGACCAATACACCCGAGGGGATGGAGGGAAGGAGTGAGGGAGAGGAGGGGAGAAATGATTGTGTCTTCTCAGCAAGTGGGGAAGGAGAAAGAAAGAGAGAGCGAGAGAGAGAGAGAGAGAGAGCTGGGAGATGGATGGGGTGTGGTGTGCGCCTGGGCAAACACTCCCTGCTGTTTGCTTCTCTCTTCCCATTTTTCTCCCAAGGGCAAACAGAAAATGGAGCGCGCTGCAGCTGCCTGAGTGTGGGAGTGTGTGTGTGTGTGTGCGTAAGCAGGTGAAGTTGACCTCTGTGGCCTCTACATAAGTAGCAGGGAATCACCACCAACAAACCTCCCTCCTGGGGCCCTTGGCCACTGGCCCCCATCATTACTCCCTTGAGATCCCCAGGCAGCCACAGCCCCCTGCCACAAGCCTTGTATTAACCGTAATGAGGACACCGCGGCGGGGAGAAGAGGAAGCGCCTGAGTGTGTGTCAGTGCCAATCGCGAGCTGGAAAAAACACGACAACGCTCACCCCTCTCCTCCTTCCTCCTTACCCCTCTAATGCCTCCCTCAATTCCGGACTTGTGCCTCAATTTTTCTGCTACAGGGGCACGTAGGAGTGAAATATCCATCACGCCACTGTAGCATCTGTCCCAAGCACATGATTTTCATATCATCAGGACAAGCTGTTGAGAATATGGGAGGGTGCAATAAGACAACCTGGTTTCTGTAAAATCAAGCTGGGGCCCATTTTTAATGTGGACAGTATGACATACCAGCCTGATCTACATAAATATTTTATCTGCTATGATTTGGTTTCCAAGGACTAGCATGCACGCACAGCCAAAACAAGCCAGGCTGTACGGCAGCATCCCTGCTGTTTTTTTAGAGAATAGAACTATCTGTTTCATAAAACATTTGTAGGTTTGAGACTGGAAAAGATCCTTGGCTGTCTGAGTTGAAGAAAGGGGAGATGGAGAGGTTGCAGGAAGCCAAATAAAATAAGAGCACAGCTGCAGAGAGAAAGAGGTTGTGACTGTTCTCTTATCTTTCCCTGCTGATGTAAGTTTGTGAAAAATTGGGGAGGAAATAGTTTCTATTTTTCTCAGTGCTTCAGTAGTAATCAAAACAAGAAGTATGTACTTGCTTATTGCTTAATTTTTCTGTCAGGGCCTGTACAAGTTCAAACTTCTGATTTATTAGAAGCAAGCTTGAGTCTTGAGGTCACTGGAATAAAAACCCTGAATAGGTGAGTTACATATCATACTGTAGAGTTTTCCTTTTAGCAATAAGTCAGAAAGAAAGAAGTGCAAATGCTGCATTACCAAATAAGGTAAACGAGAGATTTGAGACTCAACCAAAAAATGAAAATGTTTCTTGTGAATTCAAAACAATACATCTGAAAGTAGCAAAAGTGTGGTGATAATTCCCTCAATGGCGTTGTTTAGAGTAGGGGTTCCCATAATTTCGCTACAAAATAAGAATGCCAATCAACTGGGGACCCCTACTGTCCCTGGTAGTGAACGTAATTGTGATTAATTTTTATGTTTATTGTATATTCACACAAGGTGATTTATATTCTGGAGGCAGGATGGGAAGCTTTGGGGGGCCGGATGTAGCATACAGTACGCATTTCCACAGACTGGAAACACAAAAGAACAACACAAAACAATACAACAGCTTAAAAACCATAACAATGAATATATAAAGTAATTTAGAAGCAAGAAGCAGAATATTTAAACGTAAAATATGTTGAATTGTATTATCATTTTTCCACTAAAATACCTAAATTACTTAAAAACTTACTAAACCTATGTTACATTTTTTTACATTACCTCTATTTCCAACAGTTATCAAAGCCAGAGAAGTCATTTATTTCATAGTTGTAATGGGACATGTCTTTTAGTGGCGGTCGCCATTACAGACACGACATGTTTATCGTTGCCAAGGAAACTTCGGATGTTACCTCAAAGATCGTTGTATTAGGAAGCAGGGACTGCAACAGAAAGCTGCAGTACTGTTGCTGTATGTGCTGCTGGGATAAAAACGTCTTGTAAATTATACTGGGATACATCGTCGGTAAACATATTGTCTTCCTCAGGTCTATTTTACCTGGTCGTCGGTCAACACAGAGTTAGTTTTCATCGGGTTGTGGGAATAGCAGAAAGAATCACTCCCATGATTGCCCGCCAGCCCCGATGTCATCTTTTGTTATCGTTTTGATTAAGAGCCCCCTGGTGGCGGAATTTACATACTATGGCTTGTAGACTTTAGCACTGATTGACCATACACAACTTAATAGACACACAGGTGTGTTCATGTTTATTTGTAAAGAGCAGCAGACACCTACATTGCTGCTGTCATGTGCAAACTTACATTTGAAGTAGTTTTTCACTTTCATTTTATTTTTAAATATCTTAATAATATGATTTTATCATAATGGGTAAAATATACAATTTGAAATGATTTGGAATTTCCATACATTTTCTTTAAAAGGCATCTCGCGACCCCCCTCTTAGTGGGTCCCAACCCCCACTTTTGGAACCACTGGTCTAGAGTGATACATTTAAATAACCCAGCCTTTGTTTACATACTAAATACTGCTGAGTGCAGCTCCTTAAAGGTGGAGGTGGTGGGGAAGAGGGCGTAACACATTGATACGATACACTGACGTCGTCGTATAATATGAAAAATTCACAGGATTTGATATCAAAGATGGGCCTCAAGAGAGGCAATGACCTTACTCAGTGTTCCTGAAATGTTTTTTTTTTTTGTCAGGTCTCTTGTCATTTTAAGGTCTTGCCAGAGTCTGATATGGTGATGTTAACAATAAGTGTCCTTTTGGAAATCCTATATGTATTCCTTTTACCCGAAAGGCCACGACTGTGAGCAGCTCTCTTTGGTATCTTCTCCAAGTGAGCAGAGCAACGAGTGAAGGTCAACACTACTGGGAAGAAATGTATAAA
This sequence comes from Labrus bergylta, assembly GCF_963930695.1. Classification (NCBI taxonomy): domain Eukaryota; kingdom Metazoa; phylum Chordata; class Actinopteri; order Labriformes; family Labridae; genus Labrus; species Labrus bergylta. The sequence goes on along the minus strand of NC_089209.1, from coordinate 21,656,701 downwards.
AACATTCAGCAGCTATTTGTGTGTGTGTGTGTGTGTGTCAGTGTGAAATAGAAGTGTGTGAATTGCCGGTCATGCCTAGAGTAGCAGATGGGCATTCTGTATGACTGATGGCCTTGTGAAACATGAAGGTGTTGTGTCAATAAATGATGTTCCACCCCATCCATCAACCGCCACTGACAACAACATGTGCACATTTTTATCCACTACGTACAAAAGAACACATCGGCCTGCACACACACACACACACACACACACACACACACACACACACACACACACACACACACACACACATCCACTTACAGTACCTGTACAGTACATACAGAAGAACACCCACACAGACCAGCAAGACACACATTCAGCTCTCTGCACACTCCTACTGCACTGCTCTGCTTCGTAACAGTCGTGCTGCTTCGATACTGTCATGTGGGAAAGTACAGCACTGAGAAATAAATCTTGTCCAACAGAGCACGAAGTTATTGAGTTTTGCACGTGTTGCCGGTTCCTACGGTTTCAGCAGTGAGGGCCTGCAGTACCTTTACTGCATTGAGCCTCATGTGAGAATTAACTTTGTGAAAGAAGTGTGTGGGTTTTTTCCCCAGCCTCGGACTTTTCTCTTGTTTCTAACCCAATATGAAACACTGTAATCCTCCACTGTATATTACTGTCTAAATGTATTATCTGGTGGAGTAATTCCTTTCACATAATCATTAAAACGTGTTCACTTACAGTAAAAGAAACATGCCTAAAATATTTCTTAGTATCACTTCCAGGGGTCACATTGACCAAGTATGTTCAGTCATTGACGTTCCTTATTTCAGAAATGTTAAGGAAAAACTGAGAGCTCTTATTTTAACTGAGGAGGATCTTCAGGTCACACATGATTCTCCTTTTTCAACCACTCTAAATAAGTCTCAGAATTCCCATAAACATGTCTGTGAAGTTTCTTCCAGGATCTTCCACTCTGATCCTGGATTTGATCATGGCTTTAAACCCTTCTATTTCAGCCCTGCTCAGAACAGGCTGTTTCTGTGTCTGTAGCTTTAAATGGAAATGAGCTGTGTCTGACTACGCCCTCTCTCTGGAAGGGCTTTGGTGGCTCGGGCTTTGTCGCGCTATGCCCTATCGGGGCGGACTCAGAGGGGAGAATAAAACACCTACAGTAGCTGCAGTAACTCTTCGTGTAACAGAATAGTGACACATATTAGCATTAGGAATATCATGATAAAGTGTATTTGGCATAATATGTGACCTTTAAGTATCTTCTTCTGTATATTAAATGTATTTGTACCCTATTTTTTAGAGTTCAGTGCAATTCAAAAAGTTGCATCAGGATATATTCAAAACTATTTGTAAAAACCAGCTGAACAGTTGAATTCTGACAGCCCTGAGTGTAACAATTACAGAAGTTCAAAGCAACCACTGAACCATCAGCTTGTGTTTCGCTTGTTCATCACAAAGCAGGACATTTCTGTTAAAGCTAAGGATTCACAACAGCTAGTAATGAATATCGAGCATGTAATTTCCTAAAGACTTGGCCCTGCTGCATCAGTATGCACCGCAGAGCTGATCATGTCCTCTCTAGTCAATGCATTAAATAAGTATTAAAAACAAGTACGACCAGTCTGCTCTGCTCCACCCCAAATAGACCCGCCATGTCTATTTTCATGTCAAAACAGGCACCAAAAGAACAGCAAATGGAACTCAGAAAGGCAGAGTAACCTGTTGTTTGTTATGTTGTTCTCTTTTTTCCCATGTGATCTTTGCGTTCTCATTAGGGTATGCACTAAGGGGGTCTAGGAGTAAAAGTTTTTCATTTCAGCCCTAAACATCTGAGTATTTTTCTTTTCTGTACAGCGTAAACTGTGATAATATCAGGTGTGTGGGTATATGAAGAAACTTTGAACCATTCTTGTATTTAAACCAACAATTGATCGACTTGAAAACAGTTGTTAGGGTTAATCTTGATACCGTTTTAATATTATGTGACATTCTTCTGAGGCACGGCAGCTTTATTTATTTTATAGTCATAATGACTTCTGTGCACATTCCTTCGATGACTTATTAACTGTAATAGATGGAAAGTCGTTGGCAGTTAGAGAAAACAGAAAACTCAATATCCTCTGAGGTCATTTCCATCTCTCGTCTGTCAGTCGCTGCAGATTAAATCATTCTCCACTTTAGACAATGCCTGACTGTTTTCTGTTTTGCTCTGTGTTTCAGACAAAAATACACCCACCGCCCTTGTGACATTATTACTCTATCTATGAACGTCTTCCTCCAAATGTCAGGCTCATCCCCCCGAGGAATGTCATACAACCTCTGGCCGAATATTAGATGAGTAGGAGGGCATCGGTCTGGCGTAACAGGCTATCCTTAGACTGTTAATAAAGACCAGACAATGCTGTGGGCTGCTGGATTCAAACAGACTGTTTTCAGCACGCTGCCAGAAGAGATTACAGTGAGAGAAAAGTTGGACAAAGCACAGTAGCTCAGACATCAGGAACAACTTCCATTTGTGTTTTCATGAGGAGAGCTGCACAACAATTTTGTTATTACGTGCATTTGTTGTGGTTCCATTGCTTTCAGCATTTTTTTTATTCCCCGACTTTTCCTCGCTTATTTTGTAACATCTCACAGACCACACACAGCCGACATGTTCAGACAGGCAATAACATCTCCAGTGATTATTACTAACAGCATTACAACTCTGTGCCTCATCCATGGCTTTTTCCCTCTTACAGGTCCACATCATGAGCCACATTGATGCTCCCTCTAACGTCGTTATGGTCTTTCTTTTTTTATGGTTGTTTTATACGTGGTCGTATACTGTGAACGTTTACCATAGCAACACTAGGTTTTCAGCAGTTACCCATAATGCCTCATAATGCTTGTTTTTTAGCGGTTTCTTTTTTAGACGTATGATTTGTTTTTAAATCACATTGGTTTTGGTCTTAACACAGACAACTGAAGATGAAGTTACAAAGACCATACCAATGTATTCATGCTTCTGACTCTGCTATGGGTGTATGACTTTGAATAATAAATGTATATATTCAAATGATAAAATCAAGTCATCATCGATAGGATACTCATTCATTTGTATATATTCCTCTGAATATTAAACATTCATGGCTGTGTTACCACTCAATATATTGCAGATGTGTTTTTTAACTGGGACAGTGCACAGTCAATTGAATTGAATATATCAGCAATGCACGTCAATTTGAATATGCTGGAATTTGCTTTACAGCTAATTTGAATGTATAATCCAAGCAGTATTGGAAAAACAAAGCAAATGCAAAATCCTGCAGTTTGTCGAGTGTCCACCAGCCAGGCTGCAGAAGAACCGAATGTCACATTCACACCCATTCAAAATTGCCAGTTTATAATATAATATTGTAATGTTTTTACTTCTTTCTTGGGTCCCAAAACCCCTGGTGGCGCCCTTGGTCCTGAGGCAGGTACTTCCAAAAATTAAAAAACAAATTTCACAATTACAAGACTCCCCACAGTACAGGCTACAAGACATACAAGAACACACATCCAAAAGCTAAGCAACAGTTTACATTACAAATAAAACATCCATATACTGTATTATATGCTGATAAAAAAAATGCAGAATGGGACAGAAGCCCCAGCCTCAGAGGAGGTACCAGATATGCATTAGTACATGACCTGTTTGTTTAAACCAATGTTAAAGTTGGAGTTTTTGACTGCTAGTGTCATACAAAAGGTAGAATTATTGTGTTGTTATTTATTATCTCACTGTTTTAAACAGTTATGTAGCATTTTGGCATCGAAAACATAAATCATTTACTCAAACAGGACATCATGTTGGTGCTGCCAGATTGGGGGCGTCCCCTGATGAAATGTTTAGGCTCTAATCCAAGATGTCTGACTCTCAGAGTAGTGGTATGAATGTATTCGCAAATGAGTTCAGATGGCTCAGCTCCACATGTAATGAATGATAACTAAAGGCCACATATAACTAATTTAAACTAATTTATACTTTTATTTGTTAAAGTAAAATGTATAGCACATATTCAGCAAGTATTCACACCCAATATTTGGTAAAATATTCACATTCAGCATTATTAACACCATTATGGAATAGCCATCACTCTATTGCAAGTTAATATGAGGAGGATTTTTACATTGTCATGGAGGTTTTCTTGCTGGCTCAATCCAGACCAAGATAAGGGGATGCCAGATCTCCATCATGCCAGTCTCTCATTATAATACCTGGGTCCTTGCACCTGAAACCTGGGTCTTTGTTGTCCACAGACTCAGAATCCTGGTCTCTATTAGCTCGATTATCAATTAAGGGCAGCGGGGAGAAATAACATACCAACATGAAATAAGTACAAATACAAAATACTGGCAGTCCATAAAATATAATAGGAATTTATTCAAATGGAATCAAGAATGCATTAATTTTTCAATCTATTGGTCCTGCATCTTGGCAAACTGTATCTGAGGCCAGATAGACCAAAGTGGAGACAGGACTCGGAAAACTCGGAAAACATCACAGTCAGTGGGACTCGGGTGTTACACCCATTGTAGACAGTCATGACTCACAGAGTTATTTTCAGAGGATATACTTGATTTTTATTACGTTTAAGTGTGAAGAATTGCATATAAAGCCTTTAAATTTAACTGTCCTGTACCAGCTGAAAATGACAGATTCAACAAATATAGGATTAAAAACGTACATGGCAGTGTTTCAACTCTTCAAAGCTTGGGCTCAGCTACTGGAAATGGAACGCTTCTAAGTTGGTTTTATTGAATGTTTGCATAGAGTTGGTTTTGGTCCGATTTTGCTCCCTACGAAGATTCACTGGTGGGTTTTTTCTTGCCCCAGGCTGCAAAACCCTTTGGTTGGTCCACAGCTCCCTGTCCCAGCAGCATTTAATGTCATGCACTAGTATTTGAGTAAAAACCGTGTGGCTCAATTTCTTGGTTTTAATTACTTAAGGGTATTTGTCAGTAAGAACAGAAGCTAACAGTGTTTTTAATCATGCATATGAACCTGCACACTTGCTTATTATTATCTGTGTGTCTGCTGGTGTAGTTCAGGAAAGATCAATCTACAAACTGTCAAAGTGAAAGCAGATCAGTGCCCAATAGATTCATTACACAGCGCTTTAAAAAGTCATTGGTCTTCTTGTTTTTGTTTTGAAAGCTCCTGATGATTGCATTTACTTTCTCAAGTAAAGTTTGTTGTTCAGTGATGCATTTACACCTCGCCAGACAGCTCCACTAGTTCCAATGCAGCTGCCATTTTCACAAATATGTGACATGTAGAGGCCGGGTGAGCAGACAGATGGACACCCAGGCTGTTAGGACGCCCCCCGTCATTAAATCCTCCTCATGCAGTTGACCCTGTGTGGCCAAGAGGACTCTATTCTGGCACTGGCAGTTTATGCAGCAGGACTGAGCTGCCATTCATCACTCATGGCAGGTTAAACAGTGTCCACAATCTGTTTATATCCATAATTATAAGGCATCAACCTGGCCGTGGTCTGCAAGGGTTCAAGAACATCTGCTTGGAGCGCTCTAGCAGGAGGAAGGCTGTAGCTGGAGAGGTCTATGGGTTATATATCAGGTGGGAATAAATCTACTGTGATAGGTATATTAGGTGTGTTTGAGTGTGAGCGGTCAGAGTTTCCGAGAGGCAGAGTAAATATCTCTGTCTGAGTGGACAGTCTTCCTGAGGCGTTATGTTTTCCTAGAAGGTCAGCATCATATTGAGTTGTCTTTTTGACTTTTACGTGACCACAAAATATAACGGCGGTTAGTTCCTCCTCCAAGTCCACATCTTTATATATTTCCTATCGTGGATCTTCTTCCAGGGAGGAGAAGGAATCCAAAAGACCGCCAACAGTAGCTTCCAGCACTGTCAAATGGATTTTGATAGCTTCTGCTTGGTAATTTATGTTTTACTGCTCTTGATTCTCCATTGAAATGTTAAATCATGATATTATTGGACTTATAATGAACATTTTTAAAGTAAAGCATGAACATGAGACAGTCTGTTATTGTAATAGCAGCTAATGTAGCCTTGAGCCGCCAACCAACCAAGCATGTGGTTGTCAATTTACCTGTCTATCAGTGTATAGTCCGCCTTCCAGATTGTGGAATAGACAGTGTTTTAAATCAAGCTGGCTGTATGTTGTGTCTGCTCCTTGGTCTGCCCAAGTAACAGGAGATAAGTTTTCCTGCCCGCACATAGACTACAACTCACTGGCTTTATTCTTGTCATTTAACTCTCCCAGGATGCTACTGTGCTGATGTCAGCGTAAACTTGCCCGCTTGTTATCAGATATTTTACATAGTAGTAGTGAGGAAGGAGTTATTTTAAATGTCAGTAATTGTTATTGAATCTGGGAAGTAACTAATTCATAACTAGTTACCGCAAATACTTTTATTTAGTAACCTGTGAGTCCCAACACTGATCCTGAATGCATGCAACCGGTCTCCATGCATGTAATGAAACTGTTTCATTAGGTCTGCTCTTTTGCTGATTTTGTGCTTGTTTTCTAAAAATAGGTAGAATTAATATAAAGGCAATATTCTCATAGCGTTGTGAGGCAGACACTGTTGCATACCCCATCACTTCTGCGTCATTCTTTTTACATGACGTCTTGCCTTCTTGCCTCCGCTCATGTCCAACAGGGACATGTGGGACTACCAACTCATGAGGATTTCAGGGGCAGTCCTCCTAATATTTTCCAGAACTTTTTCTGGCATACATGTGAAAACAGCTTTTGTGAAGCCTACTATATGTACTACCATTTGCGTCTTGCTTTACCTTCTCTGTTCTCACCTCCTCTGTTTTTGGTATTCAGGTAACACTTCAAGTTCTGCTTTGCACAGCCAGTTTGACTAACACACTCAACAGACTCACTTCACAGGCTGTCAGGCTTTAGACAAGGTAGCAAGCTCATTACATACACATAGCTACATGGCAGTGCTCACACAGAAGTTCCTGTAAATTATTACAGATGCTATCATTTTTCGTTGGAACAAAACACTGCTTCATTATAATTTTCTGGAGTGCTGGAAGTTCCTCACATCTCTGCACTGTTTTGGTGTCTGTACACTAATGGGTTTGTTATATTGACTGAGAAAAAAACGGGGTGAAAAGAAAGGGAATGTGTATATGGAAAAAAGAAACAGTATGTAAAGAAAACAGACCCACGTAATGCACAAGCAATAGCAGTGAGTCCATATGCCTAATCGAGGTGGAGAGGAGTGAGAGAGATGCAGCCTAATAGCGTAATGATATTAATGAGAGACCATTCATCATGCAGACTCATCACTTAAGTTGATGAATACCAGCAATTTAAAGTAGAGACTCAAGTGGAACATGCCTCTCGCTGCTCCACTAGCTAACCTTTCAGTCAATTATGCCACGTGTCTCCACACACTTCAAGCCGAACGAGGCTATACGAAAACGGCTGGAAATTTAGTCCAACATATCAGCAAGAAAATAATAGACTGGTGAAGCATAATAGAAAAAAAAGAATGAAAGTAATTTTGAAGACTAGCAAAAATCCATTTATACACATGCATACATAGTCTCATGTGAGACTCCCAATGCAGATTCAAACCCTCAAAACCCTTTCTTAACTTTTCCTCCCTCTCTTCTAAGTGCAGCCATGGAAACACATTTTAATTACATATAGTTAATTAATGACTCCCATCCGTGAACCTCTCGGCTTGATTGCAAAATGCTGATATGTTCATTACTACGGAGGAATGGTAAATAGACACATAAAGTTTGAAAGTGATAGAAATCAAGCAGGGAAGGCTTTGCTAATTAAAAGGATCTAACATTAGCTGATTAGGGGGGAAAGCCGAAACTTATCTGGGAACTTCTGCAGTATAGTAAAAAAAAAAAACAACATGGCCAAATGAGATTTAAGAAAAGAAAAAACAAGTGCTGTGTTTGCCCTCTTGTAGCAATCAAGTCAGTTGTACATGAATAATTCAGCCATAAAGATGTTTTTCTTTTAAAGTCAGTTGTAAGATTTAAGGCACTTTAGAGTTGTTTTTTTTTCTTTTTGCTTAGCGCCTCAGTAAAAGATCACAAGCAGCTGCAGATGTTTTTCTGTTTACGTTAGCAAGATTTCCTTTGCCTTTTCTTCGGGATTTGACTGAAATAAGTTTTAATGAATGATACATGGTCGAAAGAAAGACACAATTTACTCTCTCCAGTTGTGCGTTTGTAGTGACAACACTGCACAATTATGCACAATTGTGCTTTTTGTCTCTTTGGTGCTAATGGAAAACACAGGCAGCAGCAGATGTTTACTTTTTTTACATTAGCTTGATTTCTTTCTTTTCTTCTTTAAGGAGGGATCTAATTAAAATACGCTTTAATGGGTGGTACATTGTGGGAAAAAAGGAGACAATTTACATTCAAATTGTACGTTCAGACACTTAAAAAAAAAAGCAAAAAAAATTGCAAACTCTGAGAAATATTTTTCAGTCAGACACAAATGAAGGACTGAAACAAAAAGCTGTGATTCCATTTTCTCCACCTCTGAAAACTTAATTCATTAAAGTACAAAACTAGTTTCTGTAATTTGACTTTCCAGGCTCTAATTTGCATTCGCATACAACCAATCAGCGCTATTGTTTTTTCTTCCTCTTTTCATCACACATGCCTGGGGATAATTACCATTTATTAAATCAGGACTGTTAAAGAATAAAGGAAATTGTAGCTGTGCTAATTTACCCAGAAATGAGTGCTTTCTTAGAAATGTTATTTTCTAATAATCTAATAATCTCCTCATGTATTGCACACAGGCATGGGTGGGGTAGATACAGGAGGAGTGCATTTTCAGAAAGTGGAGTAAAACAGACAAAAATACATCAAATCATCCGAGTCTGAGAAAACAAAAGTCAGGTGGAAAAACTGTTCCCCCATCTCGAACGGCAATATTTCAGTGTGGGACCAGTAATAAAAGCATGTGGGAAGAATGAACTTAAATCACTCAAGCTCTGGGGATGTACATATTTTGAACACAGGAGTCCAACCAGACAAGAGTTTCCTTTTGGTGTGCAACTGGCGAGACAGTGTTTTTTTTTTTTTTCCCCGAGTTCTTCTCTGCTGCTTTCATTTCGACCGACAGCACTTACTTTGAGCTTAGACAAAAGCGGCAAAGCAACCAAAAATGTCACAATCAAAGGATCCTGATGTTTAGATTGTACACCAGGGGTGCTGACAGCTACGCAGCCCTGTGTGACTACAGCGAGATGCACTTTCACATTTCCCTTCTGCTGGTGCTTCCTGTCAGTCTGCCTCACTCTGTATCTCTCCACATGCCAGTTTCATCACTCTGCTTTTTATTTCACCATCTGTTTTCCTTTCATTTATCTCCCGGTCCCTTTTTTTTTGTGTTTGTCTCTCAGTTTCTTCCTCTTCACACACAGATCATCCTTTATTCCAATAGTCCCATTAGTTCAATATCCGAGTGTTGAGTGTGGACGATGAGAAATGGATTGGTGAAGATGTGGGTTGGGTGTACCGCTGTCAGGTACAGTATGTGATGTGACGATGCTTAGTGGATGGCGGTAAAGTGTGTGTGGTAGAGAGGACAGCGAGTAAGAAAGATCAAGATAGCCGATATGCTAATGTGTGCCTCATAGCAAGCAACAGGTACGTATATAATGAGTGATGTCACAGGCGTATGTGCCAGTAGGCTTCAGTGTGGAGGAGATTAAACGATGAAGTGTTTTTTTGAAAGCTTTTCTTCTCTTTAGCCTTTAAATATTGAACTGTATCAGCTGAAATCAACTTTATCAAAGCTAAAGTGTCTTTTCAGAGCAAACATGCTAGCTGCTTCAGGGAGGGAATTGAAAACTCAAGCTGCAGTTTAAAGTGCTTGATCTAATGATGGTCACTGGAATGTGTTCTGCACACTGACAAGGAATTCAAATTATTTTCATCTTCCCTGCCACAGAGTGAGGAGAGCTCTGAACAGAAAGGTGAGCACACCTCACAGTTTGAGAACGAGTGAAGATTAAACCAGCTGTTCGAGGAATTCAGCCAAGAGTATTGTTTGGATCATATTTGTGTTTAATGTACAAATGTATCTTATTAATCCCCTTCAGGTGCGAATTTCACACGACCCTAACTTGTAAAAATATTACATCGTGGTAAAAAAGACTCCATTTTGGCGCGCAACAGTAACATCTGTGATATCAACAGATAGATTGTAAAATGTAAACTGTCATATGATATCAATGTTGTATCTAGCATTAAAACTGAGTCCGCTACCCCTGCCTCAAAATACATTTAACGACAGGTGAGACAAATGACAATGCAGTGTTAGAAGAATAAAAGTGAACTCAGAACTGAGAAGAACTAGTCATGCCAGATGGAAAGTAATGTGTCATCAAAATAAAAATAAAAACATCTGTTTCCAAAAAATCCATTGTGTAGACTCTAAAAGATTCAACTTGCTGCTGGAGTTAGATGAAGAATTGAGGGTTTACATAAAGTCAATAAGATTCTTAGCTGGGGAATATAAGTGTGAAAAATGTCATCATCAAATAATCAAATTAATA